>NC_089498.1:937500-1175000 GCF_036850765.1 Saccopteryx bilineata
TCGGAACCATTCAGGGCGTGGGCAGTGTGTGGGCTGGGGTAAAGGCCTGCCCCGCTGCCTCAGGACATCACCGCTGTGATGGCCGAGAGGAATGTAGCCAGAGAGGTAGTTTCCTTTCCTCCCTTCTCTCCTGTTTTTCTGTCCCCACTCTTCTCTCTCTGCCTTTGCTGGTGTGGGAGGCACACCATGATTGTATCTACCTGTGCCCCGTGAAGGGCACATTGCACAGAGGTCTGGGAGCCCACATAGGACCAGACTCTATGTCCCAGAGGATGTAGCCTGGACGTTAGGAGTCAGGAGGGACTGTGCTACTGACTGAGGGGGCCAGCGTGCCCTCCCTGGGACCCCAGGGAGCCTGCAGGGAGCGTGCTGAGTGAGGATGGGCCAGTCCCGAGTGGCCCCCTGAGTGTTTCTAAGGGCTGCGTCTTTGCTAGGCTGGCCCGTGGTGGACAGTAGAGGTGACCTGGGTCAGGGAAGTGCCCAGACTTCATCTGTGGGAGGGAAAGCTGCTCCCAGGACCAGCTCGGATGCACACCCGCCGCAGAGCGGTGAGAGAGTGTGTCTGCTGTGATAAAGGCCTGCTTCTCCCGTTGAATAATAAGCCGCGGCTCCGCCAGTCCGGCAGCACCAAGTGCACCGTGTGTAAATTGCTTTGATAACCATATTCATCCCCTACCTTATGTTTTGAAGTATTCCAACTTGCTTTAGTTTTATTAATGTATTTCTTTTATCTTCCATCTGAATAGTGTTCTCTATGTAAAGTGACCAAATGTGATTAATGATGAATAGATTAAGATAGGACAGGGTGTTTGAAAAATGACTTAAGGACTGCATGTAAGTCACTGGCTAGAGTCCCAAAATGCAAATGCTGGTTAAGTTAGTGACCGGGAAATCACGATGGCCCAATGGCATGAGCCTCTTCATTACTTAGAATTGCCTTATACACAATAAATAATCAGCATTTTACGTAAGAACGAGTTAATTATTTCTTAATTATTTCTACAGGCATTATAGTCCCAGAGTCAGAAGTTCTGTGGGACTGGCACTCAGATACCCTGGCACACCTGGCTGCCCAGCATCTCTGTAAACCACTGCCTTACTTTCCAAGTGCTGCGGAGTGTCCGTGCCCCACTGGAGGCTGGCTCTATAGTTAAACATCTGGAATAATCTAGTTTGCAGATTCTTCTTTGCTGAGAAGAGTCTGCATCCTCCTGGATGGGATTCTGGGAGGGGAAATTGCTGGTCTGCTTGCGCCCACCTTCCCCTGACAAACGAGCCTGATCATCTGGGTGGCTCTGTGCTCTCACTCACCCTCGCAGGAGCTAGGAGCTTTATGAAAAATAAATTAATAATGCATACTAAATTACATCTGCAAGAGACACTTAGGTGTATATTGCAGCCTTCAAAGACGATTAGATTCACGTTTTGTTCACGGAGACACGTGGCCCCTTCTTCTAGGTGCACCGCAAACCACAGGTCAGCTGGCGTGGCCCGCATTCTGCCCACTGCCTTGCACAGTCATGGCCACGGTCATGGTCACCTCATGGTCATGGGGGCTCCAGCCTGGGCTCCAGGCTGCCAGGTGCTGGCTCAGACCAGCAGACAGGGAGCCTGAGGCTTAAGGTGACCTGAGTGGAGTGTTCAAGAGGCTCTGTGGGCAGGAGGCCATCAGCGCAGTTTACAAAGGACCCCATGTCACCCAGTTTGCAGAGCCTGGTGGAGAATCGAGGGGCATTTCCGCCCCAGACTCAACCCTCAGGAAGAGTCACTATCGGTTAGCTCTTGTTTGGTCGGTTCGGTGAAACCACGGAGCAGAGAGGAATGCAGCGGCACTGACTGTTGCCTCCTGGGCCGGCTGTGGCGTCCGCACACGCACCGCATGCTCCTGCAGCAGGAGGAGAGGGTATTTATCAGGGTTCAGAGCCAGTTCAGCCGCACACTTGACAAATTATTTGTGGAATTGTTGTATTCATAGTCACTTAAATAAGAATCTGTCAACACGAAGGCTGAGCTTTGTTGCAGCAGGTCCCTGGTTTTCCCTGCACACCCGGAAGATGATGGATTGGAAGCAATGCAAATTCTCTACCATTTTATATGCTGGTGCCTTCCTCAGAGACAGGGAGCATAGCTCAAGAACATCATGGGAAGCACATAGCTGGAAGGCCTGTTCCATGTTGGAAGTCCTGCCTTTTCTTCATCCTCCTCCTTCTTCTTCTTCATTTTTTTTTTCTTTTTCCAAATGGAACTTCAGAACAGGGGAATGGAATTCAAACATTTTCCTCATGTTTCATTTTGGAAAGTGCTGTCCCAGCAGGTGCACATGCTGTCTTCTAGGCCATCTCATGCACATGCTTAGCCGTGCTCCATAATTATAACAAATTGATAAGTGTAACTACTTGGTTTTATGGCAGCTTAAAAGTTAATACCACTTAAACTTAGCAGGATGTTAAATCTTAACTCTTGAGGGGAGAGCGGGAAGAGCGGGGTCAGTGAGGCTGCAGGGCCGACGTGTGGCTGGAGCTGGCGTCTGTGCCTGGGGCCTGTGGGGCCCCTCCTGCTCAGTGGAGGAGTTTCTTCCGGCTCGTGAGAACGGCCCCACTGGGCTCTCACTGTCCTTCTGAAATGTGGGGTCTCTCCATGTCTGCCTTCCCAGGATTTAAGGCTTGAGGGATCATTAGTCAGCTCTGGGGTGACTGTTCCAAGTCTGACCAGAGATGCTGGGTCCGGCAAAAAGAGAGCCCACGAGGTCTTTCTCTGCTGTGCGGAGGAGAGTTCTTGTGTGTGGCGGGAGTGCGAGCAGCAGGTGCTCCATGGAGCCGTCTGGAACCAGGTTTCTTCAGAGGCCACAGGAGCCCTTGGGTTCTAGGTCTCTCCCGACTGAAGAAAGCAGTGGGAGCCAGAAGGGCAGGGTTCCTGTTGGAACCCCACGTGAGAGGGGGCACGCCCACACCCCTCTGAGCCTCAGCAGTCGGGGCGTGTCCAGCCAGCCAAGAGGCCTTTGGAAATGTAAGTCCTTGAACACCTTTGATCCCAGACTTTAACTCAGGAACAGCAACTAGAGACTAATCCTGCCAGGAAGGCCCAAAGAGGAACATGGGTCTCTCTCTGCGAGTCTCTTTCCACTAGAAGATTTGCAACAGAAGCCTGTTGCCTAAAAACATATTCTTTTAAGCCACAATGATTTGCATGTGGAGTATTATTACATCTGTGGTTCCTCTTTTTAAAAAGCTGAAGAGCAGTAAGAAAAAAATTTAAAAACTCAATGAAAAACAAAATCCCACGTCATATAATTTGTCCTCTCAATACCACTGAAAAATATATGTAATATTTTGAAATCACTGACTAATTATTTTTAATCACTCTGTAATAATCTGCGGAGACGCGCGCTCCTTGGACCCGTTCCTGTTTTGATCTAAACGAATTCCCGAACATGCTGTCAAACCTCCCACTTTGGCAACTGACTTGGTTTTGCTGAATTTCTTTCGTGTGTCCAGATCTCTTGCCAATGAGGCTGTGGAACATATTTTGACAGCTTTGTCGCTAAGTGTGTTGCTACTTGTGTCTGGAACGAGTATCCAATTTCAGAGAGTAATCTGTTTGTTTCCTCCACGCTCATGATGTCTGCAGGATGCCATTGGTTTGCCTGGAGCCGCTCCCGTCCCCGAGGAGGGTCCAGCCGGGACAGCACCACGTACCGGGCATCTCACAGCACCCGTGCTCTGTGCCTGAGCACCGGGCATTCAGAGCCAGTGCTGATGGATCAGCATGTCTGGGGAAGACATGAGATTTCCTCACGAGAGGCTGCAATCCACACGCATGTGGCTTAGGACTGGGTGTGGCTGCCCCCAAATGATTCCTGTTCAGAGGGAAGACTTTACATTATAGTTCATGCATTAAAAATTTCAGAGAGGATGCTGGCAGGACAAGTAGCCTGTGCTTTTTTTGTTTTAACATTTTATTTTTCTTTCTGCATTTTGTCCTGGTCTTGCTGGGTGCTCCTGTTCTTGGCTGGGCCCTTTCAGAGTCTAATCTTATGGAAAGGTGGTTTTCAGCAGATGCCTCTGGCCAGCAACAGCAGCCTCACCTGGAAACCTATCTCAGTCCCTCACCTCTCCCCAGACCTGCTGCATTGGAAACGGGGGGCAGGGCCAGCAGTCTGTGCTGGAGAAGCCCACCCACGGGTTCTGACACACACCGAGGTGTGAAGTCACTCCTCCAGCTCGTCAGCACGTTGTCTCATCTGGTCTCACGAGTGCTTTCTGTTCACTGATTTCTGCAGCCCCACTTCCACGGCACGTTGTCTGTCTTTGTTCACTGATAACTTCACTGAGTCAACGCTTTCAGACAGAGAAGTTTTGCTGTCAGGCACTGACATGTATGTGCCGGCCACTGGGCCAGCCCGTGGGTCCAAGAGTGGACACGCCCTGCTGTGCCTCAGGAGCTGACAGGCTAACGGACCAGAGGCGAAAGCACCTGCCGTGGCGGCCCTGTGGCCGAAGTGCAGAGTGAAGTGGGGACGCCGGAGAAGGGCGCCCCGCTGGGCTGACCGCACGGGCAGGAGGGAGCAGTGTCTGCACGCAGGGCTTCAGGTCTGGTTTTCCGGGCAGAGGGGTAGGCATGTGCAGCTATGGAGCCTCATTCCCGGAACACTGTCCTGCCTCAGCGGAGGGAGGCATAAAGGGAGGTGCGGGTGGAGTAGGGGAAAGGGGCTAGAGCTTTCAAGCCAGGCTCAGGGGTTGGGGGCCATTGATGATTTAAGCAGAGGTGACAAAACAGATTTTTGCCTGAGGACCTACCCTGGTGGCTATAGCATGAGTGACTCGGAAGGAGAACAGCCGTGGGCAAGGAGAAGGATCAGAAATTGCTGGTGGTCCTTTAATCAGCAGATACCCACCAATCTCCTGTAGGGCAACACAGCCTGGGGGTGCAGAAGCCAGGCTCTGGGCTCAAGTGGAGCATGCTCAGTCTGCGGTTTCAGCTCTGGTATTTTCTAGCTGTGGGACCTTGGGCACAGTCCTCTGAGCCTCATTCTCCTCATGTGTAAATGATGATGGTAATGATACTCACCCCAGGGAATTGTCACGTGAGATCATGCACATAAAACATCTGCACAAGGATCAGGACCTGAGTGTCCAAATATAAGGAACCATACTGTTGTTATTGTTGTTACAGTTGTGTATCAGACGTTTTGTTGGATGGAGTCACCTGCATGCATGTTGCATCTGAGTGACGGTGACCTGAACTGCAGCAGTGGCATGGGATGAGAGAAGACTGACTCAGTGTGAATACTAAGGGACTTATGAAGGTGGGGCAGGGACAGTGACAGCACACAGGGGAGTCAGACATCTCTCCTGGGTCTGTAGTTTCAGCACCTACAGTTGAGCCTCTCCTGGCACCAGGAGCAAGGACAAGGGGGAGGTTGAGGGTGGGAGTAGTGAGCTGTGCTTTGTGTATTCATTCTTGTGGGGCTTACAAGCAGAGGTGTCCATGGGGAGTCAGAGTTCCAGTATCGAGCACGAAGACAGACTTGGACTGGGGAACTAGGCACATGTTTGCACAACCCTGCAGGCAACACTCAAGGACCTTGCAGAGAAGAGAAGGTGACATTCTTCCAGGCTCTTCCCAGGGATCCCCAGCAGAGTGCCCTCCTGGCTTTGAGACTGTGTCTCACTTTGTCTTAACTGCATTTGGTTGTGTAGGTAGTGTTTTGGATCTGAGGGCAGATCCCGGGGAGTTGCCTTGTGTGGTTCCCCCACTGAGATGTTTTTTTATTACCCCGTGCCTTGCAGAACCCCAAATCTCAGGGCCAGAGGAGAAGAGATCTTGAGGCACACCTGCAACCTCCCAGATGACATTTTATTGCTACTGGGAGTGAAAAGGAACTAAAGGGGTGATCAGGAAGGTAGCGGTAAGACCCAAGCCTAAAACCATTACTGAGCACCCCCTCCATCCTAACTGTCCTTATCCCGCTCCTGGTCAGAGCACCGCTCTCGGTGGACACTGAGAATCTAGAAGTTGCTTCTCCATCATCATGACCTCAGGGGAGAGGGAATATTCATAGTTCGTCACCTGGAAAGCAGGACCGTGGGAAAAGAGACACATTTGGGCTGTGTTTACAGATGGTGGAGTGGGTTATGGATAGTGAAATGCTCAATAGCTTAAGCAGAGAAGCACAGAGGGATGGTGAGAGCCCAGAACGAGATGTCTGTGGAGTGGGGGAGGTGCTGTGGGGAAACCTTACTGTCACTGCTGGTTTGCCATGTTAAGAGCCACACTCCCCCTAATCTGGCTGAGCCCAGAGTGTCAAGTCTCCTTGAGACAACCCATAACTACAAAGGCTGGAGTTCTGAACAAATATCACCTGCAGGAAAAGTCACAAATGTAGGTGCCTGCAAGGCTGGCAGATAACAGACAGAAACAGAAGTGCGGGATGCAGGACATGGGAGCAGAAAACATACGTCCACCCAGAGGGGACAGCTTTGACTCGGTCCATATACCAGGAGCCAGACACGCCTCCTCCAGGGACACCTAGATGCCAGGGACTGATGTCCTCTCTCCAAGTGTTTTTAGGATTGGCAAAATACGTGTGTGTGTGTGTGTGTGTGTGTGTGTGTGTGTGTGTGTGTATATATATATATATATATATATATATATATATATATATATTTAACATAACCATGGAGCCAGACGGGACATTTTATTGCCTCTGGTGTGTGGTATCTGAGACACCGGAGAGGCAGATACTGCATGAAAATCTTACTTCGCTGGAAAACAGTTGAACTCAGTATCGACTCTCTCGGGTGCTCCTGGATGGGTGGCCTGAGGCAGACAAGCTCCTGGGGGCCAGGTCATCTGTGTTCTTTCACCGTCTCTCCAGGCTGCCTTCCTTCTGACATCCTGCTGGGGTGACACGGGCATGGGTGATGGGGTTCATTGCCAGCCTCGGGTCTCTGGAGGTCACTGTAGCTCATGGAGACGAGGGCCAAAGGCCTCCTGAGGGTGGGCACAGGCCAGGACAGGGATGGCTCAACCCCAGGCCAGCTGCGTGGGCAGAGGCACCTTGGCGCTCTTGCTAATGTCTGTGAACACTGGCAAGGGGTCGACCTCCTTCTGCATTGTGTGCTGCCCACTGGTCGGTCTTCAGATGGCTTTCGCTTTGCCGGGGTGTGGAGACCACTTATGTGTTACATAAAATGTAATAATGTCATGGGCTCCCCCCTGGTTTCCTGTTGATTGACTTTTATAGCTTGCAAACATTATGCTGGATTGGTAAATTGCAATAAATTTAATCAAGAATTATTTTATTCAGCCTACTAATGAGGAATAATAGCATATGTATCAATTAGGCCTGTCAATTTGTATGAAAAAATAGATTTACAAAGGGTTAGTAAGCAAAAAAAATATCATTGATATCAATTCTCTTCATTATTTTTAATTTGCTGTGAATATTGAGAGTTCCAAACGTAAAATCATTCCTCAATTAAAACAAAACAGCTGCACTGCTCTCGGCTCCTCATCCCTTGTTTTTGCTTACAGATTAGCAGTTGTCATTGGTTTCAGTCTGTTGTCATCTCATTAATTTGCACCCATAAATGGATAAAAAGTATTCTCAACTGTCAGTGAAAAAACGTAACAGAGCAGAATGGTTTTCTCCTATTTTAGGGACACAGCAGGGTTCCTGTAGCAGCGGAGGGTGGAGGGCGTGGGCAGGGCACGTGGGGCAGGGCCGGGGAAGCAGCCTGTCCTGCTCAGCGGGCTCGCGATCGGCTCCAGACCAGGCTTTCTGAGGGCTCTCTGCTGTGTCTCCTGTGATTAGTTATTTGTCAAAATGTCCATGGGTTTCAACCTTCTTCCTGTCTCTGCAATGTGACTTTGCCATCTTTCCATCGAGGAGTGAAGTCTCTCCACCACGTGACTCTGAGCTTGTCCCTGTGGCCGCACAGTGCAGCACAGAACAAACCCGACACCAGTGTGCGTGTCCGAGTCCAGGCCTGGGGGCTGTGCTGCCTCCGCTGTCTCTCTTAGGCTCTGTGGACCTCAGGCCAACTGGCCCCAGGCAGCCTGTGGGAGGGTGAGCCCAGGGAGAGTGCCCACCTTCCAGCCACATCGTCTCTGACCAGCCAGCGCCCTGGTGACCAGCAGATGCCTGCAGACACAAGAGTGAGACCAGCCAAGTTCAGAAGAACTGCCCATCTCGGCCCAGCACACATTGCTGGCCCACAGAATGATAAATTAGGTCGTTGTTGAAGCCACGTTTGAGGGTAGCTTGTTATGTGGCAAGAACAACCCGAGACGTACCCACTCTTTCCAAGCAGCCTGTAGCTGAAGATTGATGTTGGACATGAGAGACAAGCTTGCTGTAAAATGCCCAGAGTCCAGGCAGGAGAGAGAATCAGGGCATCAACGGGGATACTTAGGTTATTGTATTCTCACAGCAGGCCTTTCCACAGCCGGGGGAACGTGTGCAGTTTGCCCAGCATACCCGGGGGTCTGAAGGCAGGTGGCCCCCGGAACTCCACCTGAGTCCTCCTGCATTGCACTGTGCCTTCACTGCTCCCTTACCTTCAGGGCCTCCCATGCTCTCCAGATGCTGGGTCAGCTGCTCGTTCAGGACACTTTCAGAAAGTTCAGAGGCTTTCAGAGTAGAGAAGTGTGGAGAAGGAGCAGTGGGCCCTGGCCTTGGTAAGGCTCCAGGTGGGCCTGGCCGGCACAAGATCTGCAGACAACAAGTGTGTGTGACCCTGTGAGGGCCTCCCTCCTGTGCAGCCCACACCAACACTGTGCTGGCCACTTACTAGGAGCTCTGTGCCCTTCATAAACAGGTGAATCACAGACAGCAGAGGCAGGCACTACCAACCTCACCTTGCGGAGGAGTAGACCGTGGCCAAATAGGTGAAATGAGTTGTTCTGTTCCAGGTCACGTAAGTGCTAAGAGGCAAGCCGCAGTGCAGTCTGCCAACAGAGTTCCAACTGCAGTGCTCTGGCTATCAGGTGCTCTCTGAGGATGTAACTCAGTCTTGGGTCTGCAGTCATGAACACTTTAGTGTAAATTAACATCTTCTTCCTTAGGACTATTTTCTGAGAACAGGGTATTAAAGGAAAGCTCTGAGAGATGGACCCTCTTCCTGCACCCATGAGTTGGGGGTGCACCTCAGTGCCCAGAGTGATTCCCCAGACCTGGGGTGCAGGCCATCGCCCAAGCCACAGGACCAAGAGAAGGGCGAGGTGTTTCCCCGAGGACCACATGTGCTATGTGACAGAGAAAGGTGAAAATGAGTGTTTGGAAGTCTGGAGAGCACAGTCCCCTCCTTGCCCCACCCTTAGTAAGTTTGAGAGCTGCCCAGGCAGGAAATCTTGGGCTGCCTTTTGTTTACGCTTTTGGAGGCTCCTGAGGGTTTCCTGCCAAGACTATCATTAACCTCTGTACACAGCTGTCTTGTGAGTCACCTTCCAGAGTGCTTGCAGTGTTTCCTTCTTCCAAGTGCCTCTGAGCATGGAGGGAAACTGATGGCAGATGACTTGTGTTCATAGATGTCTTTTTTTTTTCTTTTATTTATTTATTTATTTTTTGTATTTTTCTGAAGTTGGAAACGGGGGAGGCAGTCAGACTCCCGCATGCACCTGACCGGGATCCACCTGGCACGCTTACCAGGGGGCGATGCTCTGCCCATCTGGGCATCGCTCTGTTGCAACCAGAGCCATTCTAGCGCCTGAGGCAGAGGCCATGGAGCCATCCTCAGCACCCGGGCCATCTTTGCTCCAATGGAGCCTCGGCTGCAGGAGGGGAAGAGAGAGACAGAGAGGAAGGAGAGGGGGAGGAGTGGAGAAGCAGATGGGCGCTTCTCCTATGTGCCCTGGCCAGGGATCAAACCTGGGACTCCCGCACACCAGGCCGACGCTCTACCACTGAGTCAACCTGCCAGGGCAATAGATGTCTTGTCTTGATTCACCTGGATGCCTTATAAACTGGTTGTACATTGGACAACCAGCCCTTACCCCTTTGGAATGAGCAGCAGCTGTTTAATTGTGTGGGGTGGCCTTGCTGGGCAAGAACCTCCCCATGGACACTGCTTAGGCATACAGTGTTTACTTGTGTGTTAAAGGAGTTAACTTATAAAAAGTAAATATTTAAAATATACTATAATTTACAAACTATTTCTTGACATTTCTTCACTATCTGTCTATATGCAAAGTCTACAACATGAGGGGTGTCTTGGTGATGGCTTAAGTGGGTGACATAACCCTCTGGCCTCTAGCGTCATCAGACACGGGCTAGTCTTTCGTTGCTAGCCTCTCAGAGCTGCTGCGAGGAGGAACTGCAGCATGGGCGGCAAGGCGCTTGAAGGTATGGAGTGCTCTGCTCCAGCTTGGAGCTCTGGTTCCCACCGTGAGCGCCACCCCTGGTCCTTTCCACCTGTACAGCCAGGAGGTCCCGGTGGGGGGTCCCAGTGGGGGTCCCGGTGGGAGGATATGTGTAGAGCCTCCAGCACAGGGCTTGGACACTTTTAGTGGGTGGGGATGACTGTTATGGACAAGGCTCCTTACTGTGTGGCCTCTGCGTCCAGGTCCTGCCAGCCAGTCTCAAGGGGTGCAGATTGTCGGCAGGTGTGTGCATTGGTGACTGGGTCTCCTGTGTCCTGGATGGCCCGGCGGGCTGTGTTGCCCCAGCATCCCCAGTGACAATTATTCCAGCTCATATGGAGCTGCCCTCTGCTTGGTGTGCAGCATCAGATGAGATCATAGCCCATGTGACATGGATGCTGATTTTTTATATTTCCGTTTATTTCCACATGTGACTATCAGGCATTGGCTCAACCATTATGCTTGTAGGGAGGTGAAAGGTTTTATGTGAGTAAGAGTTGATCAATATTTGAACCAGTCACCTCCTGTCTGCCTCTGGGAGCCTTGTCTCCACTGGTGGCTAGGAAGAAGACAGATGCCCCCAGGCCAGCAATAAGTGCACCTGCCTCAGACCCTTCAGAACAGGTGAGACGGTATCGGCTTCAAAACGAACCCCTTCCGTTTGGGGACATGCAACCATTTGTTAGGTTGGGAAAAGGTTAGAAACATTTTAGAAGTGAGGATGAAAATATTAGGCTGAATTCACATGATGTCAATCCTCTGGTTAAAACCTCAGACCCATTTGAGTGACACTTATCAGCTGGGGGGGGGGTGTTTCAATCCTTTCTTCCCAAGGACAGCTGATCTGGGCGCGGTCCCTCTTCTGCTCCAGTGGGAGGCGATAAACAGAAGGCTGGGCGAGTGTGGACTTGGGACATAGCCAGCCCTGGTAAAACTAGACTCTTAGGAACAAAACTAGACTCTTTGTGGAGCTATTATCCTTCCAAGCCTGGAATAGCTCCTTCATGGAAGGAGCTTTCTGTCCCAGACAAATGGGAAGCAAACACTCCCTCCTAATGGTGGGTAATAAGTCAGCATCACTCTGAAGATCTTGGGGTCAGCCCCCTGCCAGTCTCCCTTACAACGGCTGACATCAGATGTTTTATCCTCTGCCCCTCCTTCTCTATCTACCACATGTTAATAAAAGTTCTATATAAAACAGAGCGATAAAGGAGATTAATACTTTTATTTCTCACACATCTGAACTCTTTTCATCTTGAATTACCCATTTGGAGTGTCTACACCACCTGAATTAATTAACTTCATCATTGTCAACTCAGCAATTCATCTAAATCGTCATAGACAAGACCTCTGCTTCCTAAATAGAAAACCTTCTATACAAACAAACGCAGAGGCTCCCACTGCCTGGAAGGCTGAGTGGGGGTGTGCTGGTGCAGACTCTTCCCTGAAATTCTTTTCAGCGTTGACCCACAAAGGAAATTACTTGCATTTTCCTGACAAACAAATCTGGATCTTGAAGATCTGAGTCTATTGTCTTGGCATTTAGCTTGGCAATACGGCTCTGAATTAGAAATGCCTTTCTCTAAGAGGCAGAGAAATTAACAGAAATTATTTCTGGGCCTATTTGCTGCAGTGGAGTGGATATTGCTTGGGGTCCAGCAGGGTATGTGAATGTCCTCATTTTAATTGCCAGCTTATCATTCCCTTTCTTCGTATGGACATTTCTAAGCCTTTATTGAAAGTCTCTTTCGAGGTGAGGGGATCGGGGTGGGCACCGGGTGAGACGAGGGTGCGTTTCGATGGCTTGGAGCTCTGGCCGGCACCTGTGCGCGGGCTTGGAAGGGTATGGCACACTATTGACGTCGGTCACAAGTTAGCCGTGTCCATGGAAGGTAATGCGGTCTGTGGACCTGGTAGAACTAAAACTGAGTTCCTCAGGTGACTGTCAAGAAAGGAAGCCCCCAGAGCCCCCACATTTCACAGCATCTAGGCCAGACAGGCTTAGACATGTTTCTGGAAGGGCAGACCACCTTCACCCGAGGGTTTATCTTGCACTGGGTTTGTTCATCATGACCCTGCAAAGGGCTGCAGACTTCTGAGCTGAGTTCCCAGGTCGTGTCTCCTTTGTCACTACTGGGGACACCAGCCCCATTCCAGACTGACCTTCCTTGAACATCTGCTGCGCACCAGGTGCTTTACAGATGCATTTGTTTACAACCCTTGTGAGGTTGCTACGGTAGTAACTCCTATCTGATAGAGGAAACAGGCTCAGAGAAGCTGAGCAACTTTCCCTAGGTCTCACAGCAACAGATGGGAATAGCTGAGGAAGTAGCTGCTAGTCTTAGAAGCCCTAGGCTGTGGTGGGATGTGTTCTGGCCAGCTGACCAGAGACAGGCTGTCCAGCATGTCCCAGTTAACTGGGATGGTGGAAAGAGCAGCCAGATCGTGACAAGCACAGGTTTGAAGTTTTTGGTGATAGTGACATGCAAACGTGTCAGGTGTGCAGACCTGCTTTGTGTTTCATGAGAGGGTGTCGCCCTTGCCTGGGGAGCCGTAGAAGAATGTGGTTGACTCGCCTGACACAGAGGGTCTCTGTCTGGGCTGCAGGTGGATGCTGGGGATGGGAGAATAGGACAAGGACCCTTAGGACAGAGGGCAGATCCTCCTCCTGCCCTGTTCCCCGATGCCACAGAGAGAAACCGGGGCAGCTTTGTGAGACCCAGAGGCATGCAGGAGCAGAAGCAGCACGGACCCTCCCCACAGGAGCCCCACTGGGCAAGAGTGCCTGGGCTGGAGGGTGGGGCTTCCCCCCTGTTGCCCCAGAGCTCAGACCCTGAGTGCATTGCAGGGTTATGGACGGGTTGTGCAGGGGCTGGCCTTCCGGGTCTGACAGGCTTGTGAGCTCCTGTGAGACCCACCAGGGGACATCCAAAGACACTAGGGGTTCTCTGGGGACTAGCGTCCTGGGTAACCAGGCTGGGACAGTGTCAGCCAGGCTCTAGTTATGCTCTCCTCAGCCACACTGGAGGCTTGTTCAGGGCAGGCTGGGAAACTCCACACTGCACGGGAGCTGCAAGGACAGAGATGGTCTTATTCTCCCTGCTCCTAGATTTATTGAGGCATGATTGACAAGTACATTGTATTTATTAAAAATGTAGAACATGAGCTTTGATATGCATACACATTGTGAAATGATGTCCACAGTCACTATGATTAGCAAATCTATCACCTTTCCTAGTTACCGTGTGTGTGTGTGTGTGTGTGTGTGTGTGTGGTGAGATCACTTCAGATCTATTTTCTCAACAGATTTCAATTATACGATACAGTGTTGTGAACTGTTCCCCAGAACTTACTCACCTTAGAACTGAAGGCTTGTGCCCTTTGACCAGCATGTCCCCCTCCCTCCTCCCTCGTTCCCTGGCAGCCACGGGTCTCCTTGCTGTTCCTAGGAGGTCAGCTGTTTTTCTTTTTCTTAGATTACACCTCCAAGTGGTCCCATACAGCGTTTGTCTTTTTCTGATTTCGCTGAGCATAATGCCATCCGGGTTCATCCACATTGTTGTAGATGGCAAGATTTCCTATTTTTATGACTGAATAATACTTTGTTGTATATGTTATGCCACAATTTTTTTTTATTCACTCGTCTGTTGACAGATGTTTAGGTTGTTTTCGTATCTTGAATATTGCCAATAATGCTGCAGTGAACATGGGGGTGCAGATATCCCTTTGGGATCAAATGTGGCCTTTAAGATGGCATGAAGTGGGACTTGGGTCGCTGCCAGGCAGAGCCATGAGAGAAATAAGATCGTGTCCAGTGGCCAAGAGCAGAGACTGTAGCGAGGCTGCTTGGGCTGGAGTCCTGACTGCCATTAATGGGTGACCTTGAGCAAGTTATCTAACATCTTTGTGCCTCAGTTTCCTGGAAATAATGTGGACCCTTTGCCAGGCAGGGGTGTAATGGGGGTGAATTACATGGACAGGGGGAAAGCCTGTCATCAGCACTAGGTGCGCTGGCCACTGCTGTTACTGTTTTTATTATAGAAAGAATTAAATCCTAAGTTGAGAGGCTCAGCAGTATGTGCCAGAGCTCACACCCGCACACTCACACATCAGAGAGGATGACTCCATCTACTTAAGGTCATGGAACCGTGATGGTGAAAACATTCTGTGAGCCCAGCCAGTGGGCTCTGTGGTAATCTGACCAAGTTTTATCACAGTCAGTGACGGGCTTAAACTATCTGTATCAGTAGAAATTGTAGAGCAAATAGTAGCTTTGTAAAAGAATTACATATCTAAAATACTTTAATAGCTAAACAATCTTTATTGCTCTCTAAATTTGTTTTAAAAGGTAATTATTTCTGTGTTTTAATGAGCTAGTCAATTTGTCTACCATTGGCTTATAAACATATAGCATTTCTTTTGTTTATAAATGGAAGTTATTTTCAGTCTGATTTATGTTGCCTTTTATGCACTTCTTTCGTATAAGATTCTTCTGTCCAGGTCTCAGGGTGCTGGCCTCTCTGTTCAACTGACAGTGGCAGCTGAGCGGTCATCAAAGAGTCTATTGAAAGAATCCATCTATCTCCGCTCTGCCTGCCTCTCAGCCCCCATAACTGCAGCCTGGCGAGAGGCAGGTGTTGAGGGAGTGGGGTGTGGATGGCAGGAGGGCTCTGTGTTTCTGGCCAGTCTCCTCCGAGTGGCTTCGGGGGCCCGACTGGCCGGCCCGGCGGGGAGCACGACCCTTGTGAACATTGTGTCTCCTTTCTGTAAGTGCCGGTGCTCAGCTCTGTCTCTGTAATTAAGAATTGTTCAGATTCATCATGAAGTCAGTGCTGAAAGGTCCACACAAAACTGGCTTTGTGAAAGGAATGATGCTTTATTTAGCAACTGCCCAAGTTATGGTGTGAATTCCTGAGCTGGAAATAAATGCATTTCCCTGGTTGGCAGGCAGCTGTTCCTGTGAGTAACCAACTGGCCTAGGAGAGCTGGAGCCAGGAGGGCGGGCGGGGGCGGCCACTGCTTCCAGGGTGCTCCGGACATCCGGCCCAGCCCCCCCCCCACAACGGCTCTTGTCAGCCGTAGCTGGTGGGGGGCTGCTGGGGACCCTGAGTCCCCAGGGCCTTTCCAAATTGCCTTGTTGCCAGGTTCTCCTCCTTCTCAATATTTCCTGAGACGTGCACTGAGCCTTTGTCATATGGTGATGGATAGAGGCAGTGAGAGTGGAGAAGAGCACCCGTCTTAATATCTCTTTTCCTCTCTGCGTGGCGCGGAGGCTGCGGGGCACTGAGAACACTCCAGACCCCACTCCCCGTGGGGCCTCAGGCATGTTTATCACGGTGCCAATAAACCCAGTGCGATTTATGGCTCTGCTTTTTAATTCATTCAATTCTCTGTTCATTGGGAGCTTAATGTTGTTGATCTATTTTCTCTTGAAACAAATAAAAACAATATGTGCTGACACTGGCTGGGACTTTTGACATGGACCAGAGAGGTCAGCATTTAATTTTATATTTATAGACTACACGGACAACATTGTCTGTGTTAGAAGCTGCTCACTCCGTCCTTGTCATCTTACAGCCTGGGTCAGAGGCTCCCGTCTCAGTGCAGGGTTTTCTCTTCTGGTCTCGTCCTCCATCTTTCTCCTGCCCTCACCCCTTTCCACCTTTCTCTCTCTCTCTCTATTTATTCTTCTGCTCATGGGTGACCTTTTCTTTCTTCCTTTGCTGCTCCTGGTCTGTCTGTGACACGCGCTCATCCATCCTCTCCCTCTCTCTCCGCACACACGCACACACACACGCACACACGCGCACACACGCACACACGCACACACACACACACACACACACACGCGTGTGCTCATGCTCCTTCTCCCTTGCTCCATCTCTTTTTTTCTTTGACCCTCTTCCTTACCTTCATCTCCGTTCTATTTCCCTGGAAGCACTGTTGTGCAGGGCAGAAGTAGGGACATTTTGCATTTGAAGGTTTGGTGCATCCTCTGGGCCTTCGCTACAGGGCTGGAGCTCAGGACCTGGAAGGAGACAGGAACAGGGACATTAAGTCTGAGCAGCTCTGAGTTTTGACAACGAGAAAGCCTTTGGGCGGCTTCTGTTGAACCTGCTCCTCTGAGAAGGCTGAGCTGCAGCCCTCACCCCTGCTGTGGCCGCAGCGATGGCTGAGAGGAGGCTGCGCTCAGCAGAGGGGTCTCTCCTGAGCTCCCGTCTCCAGAGTCTCTCCGGCAGGAGGCACCAGAAGTGATGGGCCATATTGCTTCATCTAAATATTGCTAGATCTAAACAATTACACGGTGTGAAAAACAAAACCGAGGAGCAGCAGGCAGCGGTGTGGGAAGCATCGCTGTCCTCGCTCTCTAGTGGGAACCAGTGAGCTAAGCTCACCGAGGCACTGTCTCTGCCTCTTGCAGTGAGACGGCGACGGGTACAGTTCAGGGCTGGGGTCAGAGATGGAGGGTGACCATTGTGCGTGCGGCCTGTTGCCTGGAAGATGGGAGGTGCATAGTAAACGGCAGCGAATGATTATCTGCATTGCTTTTTGGTTATTTGGGGGCAGACACCATTTTAGCCCAACAACTATATTAATAAAGGGGCTGTTTTTAAATTAACTGATTTGTGAAAATACGAAGCTCGGGAGATCTGTTAGAGATGTGGTCATGTGGATCCTGAATCAGTCACCTCTTGCTGAGGTGAGTTTTTTGCTCTCCAGGACTTTGTGCATCTTGGGCAGAGGGTTCCCCAACCTTTCTCAGTATCTTTTTGGTGGCTGGCTGCTGTAGTCTGAATGCCCTGTGGTGTGTAGGCAAGGGTGGCATCTTCTGAAGGGGTTTTATAAATGATGTCCCCATTGAGTCAGCTACCAGTGCTGTGGCTGGGGTCTCTACAGCTGAAATCAGCTGCTCCTGCCTGTGGACACCCCTCCCATAGTGTCTTGTGTCCTCACCTGTGAAATCAGGGTAATGATGCTGCTCCATCCATAGATGACAGGAGGATTAATTAGATGCTATATTTAAAAGACTTTAGATCCTTGGAGGAAAGTGCAGTGTAACTGATATCTAAGAAGATAAAATATTTAAACCATTGCCTCCAGGGGCCGTTAATCTTATTGTATTTTCAGCATTTTAGAAATTTTGTATGAAAACATCCTTTCAGAAAGCTTCTCTTCCCAGACAGCAGAGAGAGAAACACTTCCTTAGAGAGTACAAAACTTGCCATTATTCTCCCAAATCAGCCTCTTCCCTTCCCTAGTCAGCCCTACGCCTACTTAAGATGGTGGAGACACATGGCTGTCCGGAACCTCTGGCCATCTTCTGGGCTACTGTCAGTGGAGCCGTGGAGTGGACTGCCAGGAGAAATGATGCAGAAGTCCAGACACAGCTGGTTACCCAGGCTGGTCCTGGAGAGACAGAAATTTTCATCCAAGCGAATAATGAAAAACTTAATTTTAAATGACGTAATTTTTTCATTTATGATTGTAAACACATGGTGTTTTGAGCTGGATGAGATTTAACTTAGATCAACCCTCTTGCCTGACAATGATACCACGACCTAAAGAGATTAAATGCTTTTACCAAAGGCTTTTTGAGACAATGGTGACTAGTTCCTGGGCCTCCCAGTTATAAGGGAGCTAAAGAAACTTAAGTCTCAGCCCCTATTTCTAGGAGGTCTTTCCTACTATAAAAAGGCTCTTTGACTCTTTCTGTATTTGTAATGTGATGTTCTTTTTCTTATTTATTTTACATATTTTATTAAATTTTTAAATTTTTTGTGTTAATATGGTGATGTTCCTTTTCTTTTTTTTTATAAATTTTTATTAATTTTAATGGGGTGACATCAATAAATCAGGGTACATATGTTCAAAAAAAACATATCCAGGTTATCTTGACATTCAATTATGTTGCATACCAATCACCCAAATTCAGATTGTCCTCCGTCTATCTAGTTTTCTTTGTGGCCCTCCCCCTTTCCCTCTCCCTCCCTCCCCTCCCCCCCCCCAACCACCACACTCTTGTCCATGTCTCTTAGTCTTGTTTTTATGTCCCACCTATGTATGGAATCATGTAGTTCTTGTTTTTTTCTGATTTCCTTATTTCACTCCACATATTGTTATCAAGATCCCACCATTTTGTTGTAAATGATCCTATGTCATCATTTCTTATGGCTGAGTAGTATTCCATAGTGTATATGTGCCACATCTTCTTTATCCAGTCATCTGTTGAAGGGCTTTTTGGTTGTTTCCATGTCTTGGCCACTGTGAACAATGCTGCAATGAACATGGGGCTGCATGTGTCTTTACGTATCAATGTCTCTGAGTGTTTGGGGTATATACCCAGTAGAGGGATTGCTGGGTCATAAGGTAGTTCTATTTTCAGTTTTTTGAGGAACCACCGTACTTTCTTCCATAATGGTTGTACTACTTTATATTCCCACCAACAGTGGATGAGGGTTCCTTTTTCTCCACAGCCTCTCCAACATTTGCTATTACCCGTCTTGTTGATAATAGCTAATCTAACAGGTGTGAGGTGGCATCTCATTGTAGTTTTGATTTGCATTTCTCTAATAACTAATGAAGATGAGCATCTTTTCATATATCTGTTGGCCATTTGTATTTCTTCCTGGGAGAAGTGTCTGTTCATGTCCTTTTCCCATTTTTTTATTGGGTTGTTTGTTTGTTGCTGAGTTTTATGAATTCTTTGTATATTTTGGATATTAGGCCCTTATCTGAGCTGTTGTTTGAAAATATCATTTCCCATTTAGTTGGCTGTCTATTTTGTCAGTTTCTCTTGCTGAGCAAAAACTTCTTAGTCTGATGTAGTCCCATTCATTTATCTTTGCCTTCACTTCTCTTGCCTTTGGAGTCAAATTCATAAAATGCTCTTTAAAACCAAGGTCCATGAGTTTAGTACCTATGTCTTCTTCTATGTACTTTATCGTTTCAGGTCTTATATTTAGGTCTTTGATCCATTTTGAATTAATTTTAGTACAAGGGGACAAACTGTAGTCGAGTTTCATTCTTTTGCATGTGGCTTTCCAGTTTTCCCAGCACCATTTGTTGAAGAGACTTTCTTTTCTCCATTGTGTGTTGTTGGCCCCTTTATCAAAAATTATTTGACCATATATATGTGGCTTTATTTCTGGACTTTCTATTCTGTTCCATTGGTCTGAGTGTCTATTTTTCTGCCAATACAATGCTGTTTTGATTGTCGTGGCTATATAATATACCTGTTTTGAAGTCAGGTATTGTAATGCCCCCAGCTTCATTCTTTTTCCTTAGGATTGCTTTGGCTATTCGGGGTTTTTTATAGTTCCATATAAATCTGATGATTTTTTGTTCCATTTCTTTAAAAAATGTCATTGGAATTTTGATGGGAATTGCATTAAATTTGTATATTGCTTTGGGTAATATGGCCATCTTGATTATATTTATTCTTCCTAACCAAGAACAAGGAATATTTTCCCATCTCATTGTATCTTTTTTGATTTCCCTTAACAATGCTTTGTAGTTTTCGTTATATAAATCCTTTACATTCTTCGTTATGTTTATTCCTAGGTTTTTTTTGTTTGTTTTTTGCAATCATGAAGGGGATTATTTTTTTGAGTTCAGTTTCTAATGTTTCATTGTTGGCATATAGAAAGGCTATGGACTTTTGTATATTAATTTTGTATCCTGCGACCTTACTGTATTGGTTTATTTCTAGTAATCTTTTTGTGGAGTCTTTGGGGTTTTTGATGTATAGGATTGTATCATCTGCAAAAAGTGATACCTTTACTACTTCTTTTCCAATATGGATGCCTTTTGTTTCTTTATTTTGTCTGATTGCTCTGGCTAGAATTTCTAGCACCATGTTAAATAAGAGTGGAGAGAGTGGACAACCCTGTCTTGTTCCTGATTTAAGGGGGAAAGTCCTCAGTTTTATGCCATTTAATATGATGTTAGCTGATGGTTTATCATATATGGCCTTTATCATGTTGAGATATTTTCCTTCTATACCCATTTTGTTGAGTGTCTTAAACATAAAGTTGTGTTGTATTTTATTGAATGCCTTTTCTGCATCTATTGATAAGATCATGTGTTTTTTGTTCTCTGTTTTGTTGATATGGTGTATTACGTTAACTGTTTTACGTGTGTTGAACCATCCTTGAGATTCTGGGATGAATCCTAATAGATCATGATGTATTATTTTTTTAATATGTTGTTGTATTTGATTTGCTAGTATTTGGTTAGTATTTTAGCATCTGTATTCATTAGAGATATTGGTCTGTAGTTTTCTTTTTTTGTGCTGTTCTTGCCAGGTTTCGGTATGAGGGTTATGTTGGCCTCATAAAATGTGTTTGGAAGTATTGCTTCTTCAATTTTTTGGAAGACTTTGAGTAGAATAGGAACTATGTCTTCTTTGAATGTTTGATAGAATTCACTAGTATAACTGTCTGGGCCTGGACTTTTATTTTTGGGGAGGTTTTTAATAGTTTTTTTTTTCTATTTCCTCCCTGCCAATTGGTCTGTTTAGGCTTTCTGCTTCTTCATGACTCAGTCTAGGAAGGTTGATTTGCTCTAGGAACTTATCCATTTCTTTTAGATTGTTGAATTTGGTAGCATATAGTTTCCATAGTATTCTACAATAATTATTTGTATATCTGTGATGTCTGTGGTGATTTCTCCTCTTTCATTTTGGATTTTGTTTATATGAATCCTTTCTCTTTTTTCCTTGGTGAATTTTGCCAATTTTGTTGATCTTTTCAAAGAACCAGCTCTTGGTTTTATTAATTTTTTCCATAGTTTTTCTGTTCTCTATTTCATTTATTTCTGCTCTGATATTTATTATTTCCTTTCTTCGGCTGGTTTTGGGTTGTCTTTGTTCTTCTTTTTCTAGTTCCTTAATGTGTGAAGTGAAGTGGTTTACTTCGGCTCTCTCTTGTTTGTTCATATAGGCCTGAAGTGATATGAACTTTCCTCTTATTACTGCTTTTGCTGCTCCCATAGATTCTGATGTGTCGTATTGTCATTTTCATTAGTCTGTATATATCTTTTGATCTCTACGCTTATTTCTTCTTTGACCCATTCATTTTTTAAAAGTATGTTGTTTAGTTTCCACATTTTTGTGGGGTTTTTTCCCTCTTCTTTGCAGTTGAATTCTAGTTTCAAGGCTTTATTATCAGAAATATGCTTGGTAAAATTTCGATTTTTCTGAATTTGCTGATGTTATTTTTGTGGCCCAACATATGGGCAATTCTTGAGAATGTTCCATGTACACTAGAGAAAATGTATACTCTGTCGCTTTGGGATGAAATGTCCTGTAGATGTGTATCATATCCAGGTGCTCTAGTATTTCGTTTAAGGCCAATATATCTTTATTGATTTTCTGTTTGGATGAACGATCTAGAGTCGTCAGTGGTGTATTGAGTTCTCCAAGTATGATTGTATTTTTGTCAGTTTTTGTTTTTAGGTCAGTAAGTAGCTGTCATATATTTTGGTGCTCCTTGGTTTGGTGCATATATATTAAGAATTGTTATGTCTTCTTGATTCAGTGTCCCCTTAATCATTATGAAATGACCATTTTTGTTTCTGAGTACTTTTGCTGTCTTGTAGTCAGTATTATTAGATATGAGTATTGCTACGCCTGCTTTTTTTTGGATATTTGCTTGGAGTATTGTTTTCCAGCCTTTCACTTTGAATTTGTTTTTATCCTTGTTGCTTAGATGTGTTTCTTGTAGGCAGCATACAGTTGGATTTTCTTTTTTAATCCATTCTGCTACTCTGTGTCTTTATTGGTGAGTTTAGTCCATTTACATTTAGTGTAATACTGACACTTATGGGTTCCCTATTGCCATTTAATAAATTGCTTTCTGTTAGTTTTGTATCTTGTTTGATTCTTCTCTTTTGTTTTTGTTTGGTTGTATTCTATACTTCTTTTCTCTGTTGCTACCTTTTTTAAGTCATGTGGTTCTGTGGTGATTTTTTCAAGGGAGGTTACCATTAAGTAATGAAAAGGGTATCTACCATGTTCATTGTAGTGCACTATCTTATGAGTGCTTCTGCACTCCATCGTCCTTTGCTACTGTTAATCTCCGCCCCCCCCCCTTTTTTTGTTTTTGTTGTCACAGTTTAAATTTGGTTTTATTGTGTTCTTGGTGGAGCTTTTACTTGTGGTTTTGTTTTGTCCTTTGTATCTGGTTGGAAAACCCCCTTTAGTATTTCCTGGAGTGGGGGTTTTCTGATGGTAAATTCCCTCATCTTTTCTGTATCTGTGAATATTTTTATTTCTCCTTTGTATTTGAAGGATAGCTTTGATGGGTATAATATTCTTGGCTGAAAGTTCCTCTCTTTCAGGACTTTAAATATTGGAGTCTACTCTCTTCTAGCTTGTAGAGTTTCTGCTGAGAAATCCGATGATAATCTAATAGGCCTTCCTTTATATGTTGTATTCTTTTCCCTGGCTGCCTTGAGAATTTTTTCTTTGTTGTTAGTTTGTGCCAATTTCATTATGATGTGCCTTGGAGTAGGTTTGTTGGGGTTAAGAAAACTTGGTGTTCTGTTTGCTTCTTGAATTTGAGGCTTTAGTTCTTTCCACAGGCTTGGGAAGTTCTCATCTATTATTTGTTTGAATATGTTCTCCATTCCATTTTCTCGCTCTTCTCTGATATACCTATTATTCTCATGTTAATCTTTTTGATGGAGTCAGACAGTTCCTGTAGGGCTTTCTCATTTTCTTTAATTTTTGAGTCTCTCTCTTCTTCTCTCTGTTGTGCCTCAAGTTGCTTGTCTTCTATTTCACTAATCCTACTTTCTATCTGGCCTGTTCTATTAGCTAAGCTTGTTATCTCGTTTTTCAGTTCATGAATTGAGTTTTTCATCTGTTTGATTTGTTTATATAGTTTTAATTTCCTTGGTAATATATTCTTTTTATTCATTGAGTTGTTTTCTGAGCTCCCTAAATTGCCTTTCTGTGTTTTCTTGTATATCTCTGAGTATTTTTAGGATTTATATTTTAAATTCTCTGTCATTTAGCTCCAAGGTTTCCAATAGATTAAATTTTTTCTCCATAGATTTTTCCTCATCTATTTGTGCTACATGTACTCTGTCTTTTGTATCCATGATATTCAATTTCCTTTTCCATAATGGCATCTGAGGGTGGTTTTGTTGATAGCACTAATGAGAATTAATAAAGAATAAAAAGTAAAAAAAAAGAAAAAATGGAAAGAAAAAAAAGAAAATTTATTATTTCCCTATTTTTTTTCTTCTCCTCTCCTCCTTGAGAAAATATTGTGATGAACTGTGAATTATATTGTGCTAAATGGAACAAAAACTACCTATAATGGAGGGCCTGAGTTGGGGAGAAGCGATAAAGGGGCAAAAAAGGAGGTAGGGAGCCACAAGATGCAAAAAAGGAAAAAATTTGGGTCAAGAGTAAAATGATTTGCTTGTAAGTGATGGTCGACTAAGAGATATAATGAGAGGGATAAGAGGAAAACAGGAAAAAGGAAAAAAAATCACTATTGTATTAAGTGGAGCAAAAACTAGGTAGAATGGAGAGCCGGGGTTGGGGGAATGCTAATGAGTTAAAAAGCAAAGTCAAAAGCACCCAAAATGCCACAAAGAAAAAAAATTTGAGTCCCAAATAAAATAATTTGTTTGTGATTGAGGATTGAATGAGAGGAAATGTAAGGAGAAAAGAAGAAACTAATAGAGAGGGAGAAAAAAGGAAAAAGGAAAAGAAGAAAAAAGAACAGAGAGAGAGAGAAAGAGTTCAGGGTTTTGGAGTGTAACCCTCATAGAGAGAAAGGAAGAAGAAAAGAGAGAAAATGGGAGATGTAACACTTATGGGTTGTGTAGTTCAAGAAGGGGAAAGAATAAGACGGGCAGAGAATAAATGGATCAAGGTGGAAAAGAAAAAAAACAATAAAGACAAGAAGACGAAAGAAACAAAAAAAAATGGAAGAAGTTATATAGTCTGTGGATTTTTCTTGATTTTGGGAGGTTAAATTCTTCTTTTTTCTTTCCTCTCCCTCTTCCTGGTCAGTGGCTCTGTACCCCAGGCTCTGCCCCTGTGGCACACTTAGGAAGAGATTTGCAATTGATAAGTCTCTATGGCGATGTCATATATTAGGTTTCAGTCTTGTTGGCAGTCCAGGCTTGTTAGCATTTGCAGGCTCCGGCAATGAGAGAGTCCATTTTCCCGGAGCCTCTCTCCTAGTCTCTCCTTCCTGAATTAGCAGCCTGATGATCCAGCTATGAGGTTGCCGCTGCCTCTGCCTGGAGAGTAAGAGGCTCAAAGAGCTGGCAAATCCCCACTCTATCCCCACTCAGCGCAGGGCTCTGGGTAAGGCTCTTTCAGTCAGAGCTGCCTGCATAATCAGGCGGGGCTGGGAGCCAGTTGCTCTCAAGGTGACTTTCTATGAGCTTCCAGGCGTGTCCAGTGTGCCTCAGCACTCTGTGGGACCACTCTCCCAGGCTTTTTGCACTTTGTAGCCTGTTTTGGCTGGGAAGAAGATGCCCTAGTCGCTGCCTGCAGAACAGGAGGACTTACAAGTTGCTAAGTCCCTCTTCTTAACATATAGCCCTGAGTATGAAAGCTCTGCCAATCAGAAGTTGTCCCCACCCCTACGTGCATAGCAAGAAGAACTCAAACATATCACGCCTCTTGTCTTAGATCTCTGAACTGAGAGAGATCTTGTCAGCCGCGTAGGTCAGCTGGGAGGTGAGCAGACTGTGGGTTAAGCTAATCTCAGCGATTGGATCCGCAGATCTATCTGCTCCAGAGACAGACTGCAAGCTGCTTGCACGCCCCCCCCCCCCCCCCCGCCAACGCTTTTGTACTTTTTCCTCCCGGGGATGTCAGCCTGAATGGCTGGGTTCAGACGTAGGGAAGTTTGCTTTCGCGCACTCCCCGCGCGCCGCTGTTCAGGGTGCAGGGACCACACTGCGACTTGTCACAGCCCACGCAGAGGCTTCTGCCCCTGCCCCTCTGTCCGGGAACACAGGCGCCCACTCCCAGGGCACTAGGAGGAGTCTCTCGCACACTATTCACGCTCGCCCACCAGGATATCGGGGCTAATGGCTGCTTCTGCTCGCCCGTCTTTGCCAGGGTCCGGCGCGGGTGTTAGCTCACGTGGGCTGAGTTGCAGCAGGCACACTCTTTCCTCTGCTTGGACGTCTGTGCCGCAGCCTGGCTCCCTCCACGCCCCCAGCCCCCACTCTCTCTCTCAGTTCCAAGTGAAAGCAGCCCTTGCTCAGGTCAGTGAGGAAGGCGGAGTGTTCCTTTCTCCGTCTTATTTCCTGCAGGGTTCATTATATATTCAGTCAATTTTTCACTCGATCATATCTTCGTGTTCAGTGTGTGGGACTTCCAGATGTTCCAAGGATAGATTTTTCTTTCTCTTGAAGAACTTGTTGAAATTTTGGGGAGATTGATCGGTAGTGCTCCTCACGGTGCCATTTCTCTGACGTCACTGCCGATGTCCCTTTTCTTAGAGCACTGTTAAATTGACAAGCTCAGAGCCACCACACCTGGGCCTGCCCTGCCCTTAGGTCTCTTAAGCTGGAATGATTCTCACTTTTAGATTCATAATGTCCCACTCAAATTATTCTGGTTGCACATGACAGAAGCCCGCTCAAACTAGCCTGGATAGGAAAGGCAGCTTATGCGTTCATGTAACTAAAAAGTGGAGGGACAAATGGCTTCAGGCATAGTTTGGACCAGGAGCTGAACAAGGCAGCAGACACCTGTCCCTTCCATCCCTCTGCTCTGCGGTTCCCCATAACACATTGCTTCTCAGGCAAGTTCCCCCAGAGAGCCCAGATTGCCCCCAGCAATCCCCAGCTCCAGCCTTCCAGCCTAGTGAGCCCCTACACATACTGCTTCCTCCCCAGTAATTCCAACCAGGTTACCACGGGAATACTGGCAGTGGATGACCCTGAAGGATTGATCCCTGAACCTATCAGTTTGACTAGGGGAGTGAAATGGACTAGTGGGCTAAGTCACATCTTCTTCCCACCCTGAGAGCTGGAATGTGGATTCAGTTCCTTTCAAATCACCTGGGCTGAGAGGTGAGATTGCTTCCCCAGAAAAGATTGGTGGGTGTTCCTAGAAGTAGGGACAATGACTGTTGGGCTGGCTGAGTTCAGACACTGGGTTTTCATGGTCTTGTGCACTTTTATTCTCCCAGAGCACCTCATTCTCAACACGTCTCAGACGCTGAGAGGTGTGACCAGATGGATAACCGAGGACAGGCAGGACTGTTCTTGTTGGTGGATGACACCATCGACTGAGGACCAGGACTCGACCCTCTCTCTCCCCCAGGCACTTCGTGCTGCACAATTTTCTGTAATTTAGGCCAATTCTAGACAAAAGCCTGGAAGTACCTGAGATTAATTTGCCACACAATGTTATGAAGACCCAGATTAGATATTAAGTTGTAGAAAAGAGAAGAAGGTTGCATTCCTGCACACAGGTGTGTGGATGAAGACTCGTGCTCTCTCCATGTTCTCTGCCGGTGACACCATCCCAGGAAACTTCTGACACGGGCAGCTCAGAGAAGGCACTGGGGCTGTTTGCCTCTTCCTTAACTCAGGACAATAGGAAAGATGAATTCTGTGAGCCAGGCTCCGGGATCTCTGACGTCTGGGCACTTGGGAGAATGGGGGCCAGGTTGCAATGCACTGGGAATATTCAATATAATTGCAGTCTTGGCTTCCCGACTGTGACACGTCTCACCTTGGTTACACTGCATGTCCAGGAAAGTCAGACGTGGGCGGGGGAGGCTCCTGCCTGGTGACCTTTATTTTGGCAGAAAGCTAATAGGCATTCCACTGAGCAGAGAGGATGCTCTTCAGGGAATTTACACACTAATACAGACTTTGCTCTCATCACTGTGTTTAATTGAAAGAAGAGTCGCATCACATTTTACCTGGTGATTTGTAAAACGTTCTTACATAATGAAAGGAAAGTGATACAAGTCACTCCTCAGGACTTGGCTAATGGAACCATTTCCCTGCCGCACTTCCTCCTTAAACAGGGCAGCAAGAGGCTCACGGCGGGATGGGTGGTGTGGTAGTGCGGAGGGGCTATGCTTTCTGACTGGTGGAGGACACAGAACTGTCTCACCGGGCTGGTCCTGAGCTGGCTGGTGCCCAGGCCATCAATAGCCATAGTACAGGAAGCTCTTGACAGCCCACTAGGTTCTCAGTCTTTCTTGGCACTTGTCCCCGACCCACGCACCTTCACCTTATGCAGTTGTTCGCTCACGCCACACCCCACCACGAAGAGCAGAGCGGGCAAGATGGAGGAACCCAGGAAGTGGGAGGATGGTGCCTGACCAAGGAGAAGGGGGCTGCAGGAGCTCTGGGTCCGTCTGCCAGGGCCCACCTGCGTCAGCGCTCAGCACACAGATGTGGCGTCTGGCCGGCAGTGCTTAGTACTCTTGTGTTGGGATACCTTCTGCCACATGGGTTCCCCAGTTTGCCACAGGACCCACCATCCACAATGCCTTCTCTACAATTTGCGTGACACCCTTAAACGAACAGTTTGGCCCCTGGAATTGGCAAACTCTGAGCACATTTGTGTCCTTCACTCCAACCAAGAGCCTGAGAAATCATAGACCCTGAAACAATTCTGAGGGGATGCTCTTGATCTTCATAAGAAAAAAGATGACAAACTTCACCTTTTTCTAGAACTGTGACAATCACTCCTAGCCAGCCTCTCCACTGTCTTTTCAGATCACATCCTGCAGGGGATCTTCCTAGATCAGCTTCCTGCATACTTCCCTGCCTTTTCAGATCACATCCTGCAGGGGATCTTCCTAGATCAGCCTCCTGCATACTTCCCTGCCTTTTCAGATCACATCCTGCAGGGGATCTTCCTAGATCAGCCTCCTGCATACTTCCCTGTCTTTTCAGATCACATCCTGCAGGGGATCTTCCTAAATCAGCCTCCTGCATACTTCCCTGTCTTTTCAGATCACATCCTGCAGGGGATCTTCCTAGATCAGCCTCCTGCATACTTCCCTGTCTTTTCAGATCACATCCTGCAGGGGATCTTCCTAGATCAGCTTCCTGCATACTTCCCTGTCTTTTCAGATCACATCCTGCAGGGAATCTTCCTAGATCAGCTTCCTGCATACTTCCCTGTCTTTTCAGATCACATCCTGCAGGGGATCTTCCTAGATCAGCTTCCTGCATACTTCCCTGTCTTTTCAGATCACATCCTGCAGGGGAATCTTCCTAAATCAGCTTCCTGCATACTTCCCTGTCTTTTCAGATCACATCCTGCAGGGGATCTTCCTAGATCAGCTTCCTGCATACTTCCCTGTCTTTTCAGATCACATCCTGCAGGGGATCTTCCTAGATCAGCTTCCTGCATACTTCCCTGTCTTTTCAGATCACATCCTGCAGGGGATCTTCCTAGATCAGCTTCCTGCATACTTCCCTGTCTTTTCAGATCACATCCTGCAGGGGAATCTTCCTAAATCAGCTTCCTGCATACTTCCCTGTCTTTTCAGATCACATCCTGCAGGGGATCTTCCTAGATCAGCCTCCTGCATACTTCCCTGTCTTTTCAGATCACATCCTGCAGGGGATCTTCCTAGATCAGCTTCCTGCATACTTCCCTGTCTTTTCAGATCACATCCTGCAGGGAATCTTCCTAGATCAGCTTCCTGCATACTTCCCTGTCTTTTCAGATCACATCCTGCAGGGAATCTTCCTAGATCAGCTTCCTGCATACTTCCCACCTGTGCCAGGCCCTTCAGAGGTACCTGGTGTCTCCTAGCTGACAGATTCCTCAGCCAGTGTTCAGGACCCTCCACAGCCTGGTCTCCGCGCACCATCACTGCCCACCAGGACGCCAGCCCTCTCCCTGCTCCTGTTCCCGCTGGGAGTACGGAGAGCCCATGCTCCGTGTCTCTACCCTGAGACTTTGGGAGGTGCAGGATGGAACCATAAGGATGCTCAGAACCTTCCACACTCCTCCGGTGGGCGTGGGAAACCATTCTCCCTCTCCCTGAGCCACACTGAGGTTCACAGGAACTCTGATCGACCCTCTCAGGTTCAGCTGCCATCCCACCCACTTCCACTCCCTCTGCAGTGCGGGTCCTCCCTGGGCATCACCAGGAGACACGGTCGTGGTGCCCTGTGTTTTCTTCCCCACCTGCTCAGACCAGCTCAGGGACCACCCTCCAGGGCAGTGGAGTAGTTCTCAGCCCCAACTGCACCTTGGACTCACCTAGGAGCTCCAGAGATCCTGGCAGCCAGGCCACGCCCCTGGACAATCAGATCAGAATCCCTCAGGGTGGGACAGGACATGACTAGTTTCAGAGCTCCCCAGGTGAGTCCAGTGTGAGTCCCTGGTAAGAAGCACTGAGCCCAGTTCATGGTCACCCACCCACGCTCTGTGGTGTGAGCTCAGGAGACTGCGGTGCGTGCGTGCTCAGGCCTCACTCCTAACTTAATAAAATGAGAATCTGCGAGTTCGTTTTGTTGACCATCCATATTTTTACAAAGCTCCCAGCAGTCTGACTGCTGATCCACAGCAATGTCCAGGTGGCTCTTTCAGGTGGGACTCCGAGAGGAAACTGAACAGCTTAGTAGTAAGTAGCCCACCTCGTGTAATGGCACGAGGACCCCTCAGTTCACAGGCCCACTAAGCTGTGGACTGGCCCAGGGCAGAGGGCTCAGCTGGCAACTCGAGTCCCTCCATTAAAGAAGCAGAGGGCCAGATGGGCATTTTGGTCTCACTTGCAGAAGCTGCGTTCACTGAGCCCCGCTGAGCGGTCTGGCTGGACGGCTCCCACTCCCAGCCGGCGGAATGCCTGCAGTTGAGTCACATGTGCCTCCCAGTCTTCGTGTGCGAGCTGCTGCCACTCCTCCTCTCCTCACAGGGGCCTCTGGTCTCCACCGTGGACGGGATGGACAGAAGATGGTATCGGGGGAGGTGGGACGGATTGCTCTGGCTTTTAGCTGGAATATCAACTCTTCTCTTAAATCCAACTAGAAATGCACCCCTCCCCCCCGCCTCATTGGACAGAGTCATGGTTGGCATTGTTACCTGCTTATTACTTTTACCGTGAAGTCATTTCACACTCATAATGGGAGGGGGGCACTATGTAGACCATAGCACTATCTCACAATTGCAATTTAAAGTTTATCATCCACAAATACTAGTCCAGGTCCTAGCTGTTGTCATTTACTCTGCAGTTTCTCATTAAGCATTTTATAGTTCCCAAACTTTAATAACTTCAGTTATGGGTCGGATAAAAACAATCTTCCTGGTAATGAGCAGAGGGTTCTCTTCTCACAAATGATATTAGACTTGGGTCGTGTTTTCCAAAGTACACAATTTTCCTTCTCTCGTACAGGGGCCATTTCCCCTGCAGGATCTAAATGATAATGTTCTAACCATGTAATGTAGGTACCCTAAAATTTAATGGATTTGCTTTTAAATGCCACTTAGATATTGTTTCTATCCTACCTATAACCCAAGTTATTAAAATTTAACAGTAAAAAAGACTTCATGAAGACCTATATTACGGTGTAACAGATAAGCAAGTCCAGCCTTGCTCTCAGCGAGAACAGCACGTGTGTGTTAGCGCCGGTGCCACTTGAGCACGGCTCCTTCACTGCCGAGAACCCTGGCCCAGGCCTGTGCCCAGTGATGTGATTAAGACCATGAAACGGGTAGAAACTGGAAAACCGTTCCTTCTGCCTACAAATAGCTCTAAGGCAGATAGTATTGTTCCTCTGGTCCAGCTTTTTCCTGGGACAACCACCTACCTGTCCGGTCCTGTTAATTCCTTGGATCTAGAATAAGTACCTGCTCAAGTTTTACCCTTTGTTCCTGGAGGAACGGGTGATGCTGAGGCTCAGAAGCTTACTTCTGCCAGCCTCACTGGTGCTCTGGAGAGAGAGCGAGGCAGTGTTTGTTTCCTGACATGGTGGTAGCTCGGGGCGTGTGAGATGATTTCCCCACTGTATGTCTGCGCATGTGTGCAGACCAGTGCTTGTGGCTGTGTGGGGGGGGGCGAGTGGTGTAAGCCCACAGGCGGGCAGGAACCAGGCCTGTAAGAAAGACATGAAGCATGTGTTCCATTTCAGACTGGGGAAACTGCAGTAAAAGAAAAAGGGGTGGGCTTCGTATACATGATGTAGTCAGCGCCTTACTTGTTGTGTGATTTGTAACAGGATAATCCCAGCTTTGGGGAATACACTCGTATGTTCTGAGGTTTGGTATTGGGTCCCTGGGGTTTCCGCCAGTGAAGCAGAGAGGGGCTCTGAGTGAGATTTCTTGTAGTGAATGTGTATGTGATTTTATCTCCATTTTCAGACCAATATCCGACTCAGATCTTGTTTCCATGAACTTGGAAGAAACCATTTGATTATAAGCTATCAGTAATGCCCAACAGACGGATGGAAATAATGATGAATGCCTTAATCAACAAAGCAACGGATGCACATCCTAAGTCTACAGCTTCTGATGGAAATAAATCCCACTCACAGATAACCATGCCCTGTGCACAGTAGGCATTTAGTGGTCAATTCAATATCTCTGGTAGATAAGACACAACCATTAGTACACTCACATCTGCCCAGCTTGACCTCCAAGTACAAACAATCCTTTGTACAACAAGCTTTTGGTTGCTCTGAGGCCAACCTCTTACCCCCCATGGTGAGAGACTAACTGGGCAGACACAGTTGGGGAAGGGGGTCTCCATCAAGGGTGTAAAATGCAAATCAAGAGCACACTGTGATCCTGAACACGGCCCCACACAACCTGCCTGGCCGAGCTCAGCGCACCTGTGCTTGGAGCCCCAGACGCATGGCCCTGCCTTGTGTCCTGCCGCATGATAAAATGTAGCCCTCACATTAACCGGTCAGGCTTCAGTGATAACCAAAGTGCAGCGTGCTGGCGGGCCTGGATCAATAGGGCTTTCTATTTATAGGGTTGTTACAAATGGAAGTTTTATTTAAATGAGACAATGCTGAGGAGTACACAGAAGATCGATCTGGTGAAATACAGTACAAGTTTGATTTGGGCTGGGTACCCAGTGCACACATGTGCGCGCACTCATGCATACTGACACACACAGTCACACCCACTCATGCTTTTCCCGAGCTGCACACGTTGCAGGAAAGGTCAGCACCCTGCACATACCTGGACAGAATCAGACTGAGAGCATGCTGGGAAGAGGGAGGAGGGGACAGGAGAAGGGAAGCTGCTGGCCTGGGGTTAGATGGAGCCGGGCTTCCGAGGCCTCTGTGACTGCTGTGCCGTGTGGCTGTGGCGGAGAGCCACTCCACTCTGGAACCCCCCTCTTCCTATAACGTGCCCACCCAGCTCTGACCTCGTGCTTCCCCGTGAGGGGCGTCACTGTAAAGGAGCAGTACAAAAGGAGAAATACACTCTTGCAGCCTTGTCCATCCCTAATTCCTAGATTCAGACAACCGGGATTTGAGGACTTTTGACCGATGGGGTGGAGCGGGGAAAGGGTGGGCTTACTGCCTCCCCCTGGACCTCTGGCTTATCCTCTGCAGGTGAGGACAGTGATGCAGCTACTTGTGTGAGCTGTGCTCCTGGCCCTGGGGCTTGGCTGTGACCCCGGAAGTAGGAAACAAGGAGCAGCTGAGCTAGTGAGAAAGACCAAGTTGTCCGGCGGCTGCTGATGCCTAATCAGAAACCCCAGCAGCGTCCTCTGCACCACCTTCCGCACCTATTGGGCAAAGGAGTGGCACCAGCGGGCTGACTTTAAGCTCACGGATGAACGGCTGCAGTCTCAGCTGTCCTCTGGTCAGTGGTGGTGGCCATGGGTTCATGAGCAGGATGGTCCCACAGCCACCTCTGCTCTGTTTCCAGTCAGATGCCGTGTGCACTGCAGCAGCACGGGGCTGGGGTCTGTGTGTCACAGCTGGTGTTCCGTGCACACTCATTGCAGCAGCACGGGGCTGGGGTCTGTGTGTCACTGCTGGTGCTCCGTGCACACTCACTGCAGCAGCATGGGGCAGGGATCTGTGTGTCACAGCTGGTGCTCCATGCACACTCACTGCAGCAGCACGGGGCTGGGATCTGTGTGTCACAGCTGGTGCTCCGTGCACACTCACTGCAGCAGCACGGGGCTGGGGTCTGTGTGTTACAGCTGGTGTTCCGTGCACACTCATTGCAGCAGCACGGGGCTGGGGTCTGTGTGTCACTGCTGGTGCTCCGTGCACACTCACTGCAGCAGCATGGGGCAGGGATCTGTGTGTCACAGCTGGTGCTCCATGCACACTCACTGCAGCAGCACGGGGCTGGGATCTGTGTGTCACAGCTGGTGCTCCGTGCACACTCACTGCAGCAGCACGGGGCTGGGGTCTGTGTGTTACAGCTGGTGTTCCGTGCACACTCATTGCAGCAGCACGGGGCTGGGGTCTGTGTGTCACTGCTGGTGCTCCGTGCACACTCACTGCAGCAGCATGGGGCAGGGATCTGTGTGTCACAGCTGGTGCTCCATGCACACTCACTGCAGCAGCACGGGGCTGGGATCTGTGTGTCACAGCTGGTGCTCCGTGCACACTCACTGCAGCAGCACGGGGCTGGGGTCTGTGTGTTACAGCTGGTGTTCCGTGCACACTCATTGCAGCAGCACGGGGCTGGGGTCTGTGTGTCACTGCTGGTGCTCCGTGCACACTCACTGCAGCAGCATGGGGCAGGGATCTGTGTGTCACAGCTGGTGCTCCATGCACACTCACTGCAGCAGCACGGGGCAGGGGTCTGTGTGTCACAGCTGGTGCTCCGTGCACACTCACTGCAGCAGCACGGGGCAGGGGTCTGTGTGTCACAGCTGGTGCTCCGTGCACACTCACTGCAGCAGCATGGGGCAGGGGTCTGTGTGTCACTGCTGGTGCTCCGTGCACACTCACTGCAGCAGCACAGGGCTGGGGTCTGCAGCAGCACGGGGCTGGGGTCTGTGTGTCACAGCTGGTTCTCCGTGCACACTCACTGCAGCAGCACGGGGCTGGGGTCTGTGTGTCACTGCTGGTGCTCCGTGCACACTCACTGCAGCAGCACGGGGCTGGGGTCTGTGTGTCACTGCTGGTGCTCCGTGCACACTCACTGCAGCAGCATGGGGCAGGGGTCTGTGTGTCACAGCTGGTGCTCTGTGCACACTCACTGCAGCAGCACGGGGCAGGGGTCTGTGTGTCACAGCTGGTGCTCCGTGCACACTCACTGCAGCAGCACGGGGCAGGGGTCTGTGTGTCACTGCTGGTGCTCCGTGCACACTCACTGCAGCAGCACGGGGCTGGGGTCTGCAGCAGCACGGGGCTGGGGTCTGTGTGTCACAGCTGGTTCTCCATGCACACTCACTGCAGCAGCATGGGGCTGGGGTCTGTGTGTCACTGCTGGTGCTCCGTGCACACTCACTGCAGCAGCACGGGGCTGGGGTCTGTGTGTCACTGCTGGTGCTCCGTGCACACTCACTGCAGCAGCATGGGGCAGGGGTCTGTGTGTCACAGCTGGTGCTCTGTGCACACTCACTGCAGCAGCACGGGGCAGGGGTCTGTGTGTCACAGCTGGTGCTCTGTGCACACTCACTGCAGCAGCACGGGGCAGGGGTCTTTGTGTCACTGCTGGTGCTCTGTGCACACTCACTGCAGCAGCACGGGGCTGGGGTCTGCAGCAGCATGGGGCTGGGGTCTGTGTGTCACAGCTGGTGCTCTGTGCACACTCACTGCAGCAGCACAGGGCTGGGGTCTGTGTGTCACAGCTGGTTCTCCGTGCACACTCACTGCAGCAGCATGGGGCTGGGGTCTGTGTGTCACAGCTGGTGCTCCATGCACACTCACTGCAGCAGCACGGGGCTGGGGTCTGTGTGTCAGAGCTGGTGCTCCGTGCACACTCACTGCAACAGCACGGGGCTGGGGTCTGTGTGTCAGAGCTGGTGCTCCGTGCACACTCACTGCAACAGCACGGGGCAGGGGTCTATGTGTCACAGCTGGTGCTCCGTGCACACTCACTGCAGCAGCACGGGGCTGGGGTCTGTGTGTCAGAGCTGGTGCTCCGTGCACACTCACTGCAGGTGCAGGTTTTCTGCCTGGGATGGAGCAGGGTTCTGTGGCAGGACGAGGCTGTGCCGTCCAGGGGCTTTTATCCAGGACAGGAGGGCGAGATGTTGGTTTGTTTTCAGGATTAAGCCATTTGCTGCAATCTTGGGAAGTGAAGTTTTTGTTTTATAGTGTAGAGAGATTTCATCTTGCATATTAGAAGTTCACCAGGTATTAAGTAACTTAAATCATAAATTTTCTTCAAAGTGACCCATCATCTCAGTATTTATTTATTTTTTTCCATCTGGACGGATGGGAGGCATAAAAGCAAGCTTTGTAGTTTTATATCTGTCAGCTTGTCACATAAATATCTTAGTAAAAACTGATCTTATCGTCATAAAACTTCCATTTGTATGGTTAGACATGGTGTGTTAGCCTGGTACACAAAAAGTCAAGCACACGTAATGTTCAACCCCGTTCAGGTCGTCTGCCAGCCCTCATCGTGAGGTCTCCCTGTGTTGCCCACACAGGCACGGACTGTGCCAGACTCCTTGGCATGGGCTCTGTCAGCACCACGCCTCCCTTCCTTCCCCACACCCACGGGTGTTCCTGCAGTGTTGGCAGAAGGAAGTCCTTTAGCATGATGGACACCTGGCTGCTTTCTCAAAGAGCACCATTCTGGAATCACTGGCAGACATAATTCAGGTCTTCTGTGGTCGTGGTAGCAGATCAGGATTTACGCCGGTCAGGTGACCTCTGTTTGGAGGTGGGGCTGCAAACAACAAGCCTGACTTTGATACAGGCACCATTGGTAGCTGCCAGTGCCACCACTGCTTCCCAGCAGTGCCCGAGCTCGTGCAGGGGACAGATCTCTGTGTGAACAGCTACAGTTCCACCTGGGAGTGTGGCAGCTGACATATGTGCTAGAGCAGTGGTCCCCAACCTTTTTTGGGCCACGGACCAGTTTAATGTCAGAAAATATTTTCACGACTGGCCTTTAGGGTGGGACGGATAAATGTATCATGTGACTGAGACGTGTCAAGAGTGAGTCTTAGACGGATGTAACGGGGAATCTGGTCATTTTTTAAAAAATAAAACATCATTCAGACTTAAATATAAATAAAACAGAAATAATGTAAGTTATTTATTCTTTCTCTGCGGACTGGTACCAGTCCGCAGCCTGGGGGTTGGGGACCACTGTGCTAGAGGATGGAGTACCCGGGGGAAGGGAGGACTCGGCTTTGCTGGGTGAGGGGGTGGCAGGACTCTGAGAGGGCTGCAGCCCCCTGGGGCATGAGAGCTCGACTTGGATTCTGGACTCAAGAAAGGACCTGGCAGTGGTTCCTATGGGTGAGACCATTCACTTTCCAGTTAATACCTGTGATTAGGCACTAAGCTGTGTGCCAGGCACTGCGGCTCAGCCACCCCCGACCTCCCAGAGCTTGTACTGGTGTGGGGTGGGGTAAAGCACACTGTCTCCGGGCTTCCGATGCCATCGCTGGATGAGCTCCGATGATGCAGGAGCTGGAAGGACGGAGAAAGGCTGGCACCTCAGCGTGGACAGGTGCTCCTGGACAAGAGGCTGAGAGCCACACCTCCTTCCCCAAGTGCTGCAGGTCCTGACGCAGCTCTGGCTGAGATCACCATTGCTGTGGGGTCCTCTGTTCTCCATGTCCATTTTGAATTTTAGTTTTGAAACCTAAAACTTCTTCAAAGGAGGGTGCTGCCTAGATGGGCTCCGGAGATGCCACTGAACGCAGAGAAATGACCAGTGAAGCTCAGGGCAGGATAAGGGCTCACCTGGGAGCCCGGGCTGGGGCACATAGAGCTGTGATAACTACAGGGGCCAGGGGCTTAATTCTGTGACTTCCTGTTGCTTTTGTGCTTTAAATATAATTTTGATTAAATCTCGAAGAGTATTAGTCATAGCTATCCTCTACTGAACAACTATAAACACAGTGCCTTTTCCATGGTCTCCGCAGCCCCTGTGCCATCCGCCCTGTCCTGAGGTGGCTGTCGAGAGAGGAGGCTTTGGGCAGATCAGCGATTACACCAGAGCTGTTGACCTGTGGTTATTGCCACCCACAGCTCTCAGTTTGTCCCTTGTCCCTGTTCGGTGGTTCTACGTGGCCAAATTTGTGAAGCTAAGATGGGAATGTTTGAACTTTAAGGGGGAAAAAAACTGCTTTGGCAAAAGCAGTGCTCATTCTATTACCAAACAGCACTCTCTTTTGTTTGTTGTCTGGAGCATCCTGAACGTGTCCCTCACTGAAGACAAAGCCTGAGTGTCACTCCCCAGCACTCTCTGATTGTCCCCCCCCCCCCGAGTCACCTTCTGCCTCTGGCCTAGCCCCGCATCTCGCTTCCTCCTTTGACATTCCTCACGTGTGGCCCGCATGATAAATCACTCTCAGGTGCTTGTGCGCGGACAGGGCTGCATTGGGCATCCGTCAACCTCCTCTGGACGCAACTTAGGCTCAGAGCATGAAGGACACGAAACATAGGTGGGTCGGCTCGGGTAGAGCTCACTCTGGGATGTCTGGGACACTGGGTGCAGCTCAGACACCCATACGTCCCTGGGCAGCCCAAGGGTCAACCCACATCAGTGAGCAGGAAACACAAAGCAAGCTGTGACTTGGAGCCTCAAATACTCATTCGTCGCATGATTAAAGGAAACTGGGAAAGCAAAGTCAGGGACAGGCTGTCAGGAAGGAGAGATGCAATTCTCAGGAGAAGCCAACAGTTTTCCCAAAGGCGCCACATCCACTGCAGTCCCACCAGGCACATCAGGAAGCTTCTCACTCCTGTCGGTCCTTGCAGATGTGAGGAGGCTGCCCAGTGGTGTCCAGGACGAGAGGGATCTCCAACGTGGCTAAGGATTGATTAGAAGAGGAGATGGCTCACCATTTCACTGGCTTGTTCCCTGCTTGATGCATAGCAGCTTAATTCTCAAGCCAGTCCTCGATGAACACCCAGGAAATTTGGGCCTTTTAATTAAAAGAAAGTCTAAAAGGAAAGTAGGTCAATGGGCCTTTCTGAAAGGTAGTCCCAGTGAAGCCAGGCTTTCTTCGGGATTTCCAGGTCCCCAGGGTTAACAGAATTTAGCTTGCATTGAGGGGTTACATCATAGGAATAGAAGATCCATCCTTTTTCACTGACCCAATTTGAGAAGTAAAAATTGATCAGCAGCCCAGCTGGGCATGCAGACACAGACCACAGCGTTTGCATGGGCTGTTAAATGTTATTCACAGCTTCTGTCAGGAGAGCCAGGCAGTTCTCTGCACCCCCAACTGTATGCTTGTGACGAAGAAGCCCCTGCTCTCTTGATGTGTGCATTAGGCCAGAGGGGCAGGTCGTGCCCACCCGAGGACGGGAAAGGCTGCAACGTGAGCTCAGTTGCCTGGCTGTTCACGTAGGGGGAGGGGTTCCAGCACTTCTCCACTGGACGTATTTTCTGAGTTTTCTCCTTCACTTGACAATGAGCTAGGAAAAAAGGGAATGGGTATTCCTAAAATAGTTTAAAATTAAGGCATAATTTATATACTGCAAATGCACAGATCTTAAGTGTATACTTTGCTAAGTTTAGACAGACATAGGCATCCAGTGGACCCCCAGCCCAGACATGAGCACACGAAAGCGTTCCCAATGTCTCTTTATAGTGACTCCCCTCAGATGCCACAGTGTTCCGAGTTGTGTCACCGTAGTGGCTTTCCTGTGCTGAGGCCATGAGCACTCCTTTCTGACTGCCTTCTGTGACTCAGCCTGTTGTTCTGAGATTCTTTGTGGAAGTGTTTGTATCAGTAGTTTATTTTTTATTGCTGAGTCATAGACTGTTGTGTGGTTATACCACATCTTGTTTATCCACTCACTTTTGATGGACATGGAATAAAGAAAATTAATTAAACTCGAGGAAGAACAAAACATATTTTAGGTCAGAATTAATAAGTTCATTCTACAGATATTTGCTGTGTGCCAGCTCTGCGCTAGGCGCCAGGAATACAGCTGCGGTGACAGGCCGGCCCTCATGCACGGCACTGAGATTCTGGCAGACACAGATAATGATAAACAAGGAGTGATTGCATGACCAAGGGAATCTTAGATTGCAGGAAGTACAAGACATGACACACCCTTTTCCAAACAATTTGGGGTTTAAGAGCTGGGTGCGTCTTATACAGCGGCTGTAGAATTTTTTATTTGCACTTCCCACTTTTTCACACTTGTTTTTGCCCTCAGTGTGGAAGACAGTGATTCGTCATCAGGCACAGATGAGGACAAGCTAATGGATGGGAGTTTTGACAGTGATGAGGAGTTGTGTGAATTTTATGATGAATAAAACTTGAGTTCAATAACTTTATGTGATACATTTTTTTTCAAATATTGGGCCCCCAAATTAAGGTGCATCTTATACATGGAGAAACATGGTGCTAGGAAGGCGACGTTGTTGTGGAGAGTAAACCCAAGGTTACATTTATAGGACAGATATTTTGGCACTGTCCGTTTTGTTTTATTTTGTTTTTCACTTAAAATTGCTATTAAGATCATTAATCTGGCAAAAGAATAATTTGCATCCATTTGTGACTTTCTGCCTTAAAAACAAACAAAAAACAAACAAACAGAAAACCTCACTAACAAATGATTCAGGGGTCACGTGTGAAACCCATACCCTTGCGGCCCCCTTCTCTGCCGTGTTCTTGTGGTGTTCCACCTCTTGCTATCACAGGTATATTCATGTTTGTTCAAAGCAGATTTTTAAAAAATAAAACTCCTGGTTCTATGAAATAAAACCAAGAAGCACATGGGCTGTGGGATTTGAATTATTCCCTCCTAAAACAACCACCACCCTCTGTCCAGGATTCCTGACAGATGCTTTCAAAGGAAACTATGTCTCCCTGTAGCCATCGGTGTTCTTGTGTTACGATAGTCTGCACCGTTAAGAACAGAAGAGGAGGGCAGGGCGCATGGGGGGATTCCGCAGCACTCATGATGAAGCAGCCCATGACACAGTTGAACAGTAACATGATCTGCTGAATTTAAATAACTGAAGCTGGTTACAGAGGACATCAGAATTAAATGCTTGATGGACTTGCTTTAACAAATCCAAGATGACCTCTGCATGTTGCAGCTGAGAGACGACGCCAGCCATGGAGATTTTCCAGGCAAATTTGTTGATAGATAAAACATTTTTATAGACTTTCCATTATTCCTTGTAGCCATCAGCTTTTAATTTTCTCTTTCTAGTTAATATACTTGTGTATAATTTAAACAGAAAACTGTTCTGTTTCATCATAAAAGATTTGCCTGTTACTTTGGGTGTTTAAATCAAGTGGACAGCACTACATTCTCGAACTTGTTTTTTAAGGCTTTTGTTGACAACAACAGAAAAGAAGATCACAGACACCGCCAATAAGCGTGGACATCAATTATTTTTTAATTGTATAGGAGTACAGTACACTAATTAAAACTAGTATATCTTGCAATGCCAAAGGCAAAATTAATTATTAATTTTTATTAATATTCAGAAGTAGCACAAGGAATGCATTAATAAAGATTTGGTGGTTGTGACTGAGATCTTGTTTAGCTTTATATTTTAGGGGGAAAAAAAAAGGTTTGCTGGCTCCATCAGAACAGCAGAGCCTGCACTGAAAGGGTGATCTTTATTGAGACGGAACATGCACTCCAGAGCGGGTATTTAGTGACAGAAGCTGAGATGTGAGGGAGATTATGTGAAAACCCCAAACGCTTGTCTGTAATGGTTTGACTTGACAATTCCACATGCACCTGTGAAACTGTTATTGTTACCTGAGATCCTTTTGGTTATTAAATTGGGTATTTTAGTTAAGCCATCTTGACTTGACATTTAATAATTCATTTACGAGCCGTGCACAGAATATTATCCAGCTCACCAAATCTAAGATGAGCAGAATTAGTTTTGTGCACTAAAAAGATTTTGACAAGAGTTTCTCCTCTCTCCACCCTCCCCTCCTTTTTCTTCTCCCCTTCTCCTCTCCCTCCTCCTCCGAGACTCGGAAAGTACTTCTGAGGCTCTTGTCCTCTCCTGCAAAGATAGAAGCACGTCCCTGGTTTGGGGCTGCAGACTCTGAGCCTCTCTAGGAGTACCCTTAAACCTGTGTAGGGTGTACACGGCCATCCGTTTGTGTTTCCTTTAGTGCGATTGGTGGGCTCTCAACTCACGCGGCCTCTGATTAGCTGTCCTTCGTGTTTGCTTCCTTTAGAAGAATTTCACCTTTGTAATCTGTATCAATAAAAACCTTCAACAAAAGCAAGCATCTCCACACTGCAGTGGTGGGAAAGGAGCCTGAGGAAGGGCGGCTGTTCAGCCACCAGCTCCGTGCTTCCCAGACACACACCCATGCGCCCCAGTGGGGAGAGCCATCCTCCCCACGTTCTCTGCCTCCCACGCAGGGGCTGCTCTGCTCCCACAGCTTGATCCTGCGTGTTCGCGCATCTTCATGGGTGAAGAGGAGAGGAGCAGGGTGTTCACAGCTATGGCGAAGCTACAGGCAGCAGTAGGCAAAGCTGTGTGGTGCAGCATATGCACGGTTCATGCCTCCCCTTCACACCTCCGAGTGCAGCGGGACTCCCCGCCGAGCGCAAGCTGTTGCCGTTCCCTTGGGGAGGCAGCTCCCTGAGGATACTTCTTCCACCTTCCAGAATCCTGCTTCTGGGGACAGACAGCCCGAGGCCAGCTCGAGAAGGCCTGTGTCCCCAGATGTGTGGGAAATTGCCTTGGAAAAGTAAGAGGCCAGGTGGGGCTGCCTTCACACTGGCAGCCTCTGGCAAGGTGGCTGCACTCGGAACCAGCAGCCTCCACGTAAGTGCCTCTGTCTTGGTTCCGGGGGACAGAGAGGTTGGCTTCATCACAGCCTGGTGTCGGCCATGTCAGCTCCTTCCGGTCCATGACCTGGGCTATCCCAGGCCTGACTCCTGGTACCTAAGCTGCTGCTTAGTGACTCATATGGAGAGAGAGAGTGCTGTCTTCATGTGTTTGCCTTGATCCCAACTGTTAATGAGAGTTGTTTTTAAGTCTATTTTATTTATTAAAATAACAAACTCTTATTGAGCATCTGTACAATTGCAGGGTCTTGCTGGGTCCTGGGGATTCAGAATGAATAAAGAAGGTGAATATATCAGCTAGCTATTGCTGCATAACAGACAACACCAAAACTCAGGAATTTAAACGACAATTATGTATTATCCACATTGTATGTGTGTGGGATTGATTAGGTGGGCTCTGGCTGATCTAGAATGGGTTTTTATGGGCAGCTGTTACCCAAATTTGAGCTAGAGTGGTAGAAAGTCTCTTTCTACCTGTCTCTCATTCTCTTTGGACCAGAAACCTAAATGGAGCATACATTCCTGATGGTGAGGTCAGAGCACCAGAGGGTCAGCGGAGACCTTGCTCCTCCTGAGCCCTGTCTCGGGACTGGTGCTCTGCCACTTCCATGCACATGCCATTGGGTGGGCAGATCATGCAGCCAGTCTCAGAGCCAGGAGCCTGGGACACATGCTGCACCACTCTCCCCACAGCAAGACCCAGCAAGGGTGTGGGCACAGGGGGCTGTGATGGCCGTGACAGCTCAGTCAGCCAGGGGAAGGTATCATTTCGTGTTCTTCATGTCCCTGATGGCCAGAAGAATGGTGATTCTGCCCTGGAAGGTGTGGAAAAGTAACTGCCACCATTTCCTTCATTCCATCCCTCCTGTGGGAAGAGAGGCGACTTACCTCCTGGGGAGGGGAGCAGCCCGTGTCCTCGGGGGGTTTAAGCTGTGACAGGTTTGCTGCTCCCAGTGGTCGGACCTGATTCTCCCTTTCGGGACTGTGCTTCCTGTAGGCCAGTGTGCTCCTGGCTCCTCTGCCATGTGGAAAGTACCCCGCTCACTGCACGCCGAGGGCCTCTGTCCCTGTTCCCATCCCCGTCCCCAGGAGAATGGGTGCAAATCCTGCCTTGAGTTGGCAGCAGCTGGGTGGGTCGGTGACCAGAGGAGTGGACCAAAGAAGGCAGGGAGCCTTGCACTGGCTGTAGATGTAATGCAGTCCTGCAAACACCATGCTGGTGTTTCAGTCCCTCTCTGATCCTAGGGACTTTTCTCATTTGTTGAAGGACTCAGAGGGGAGGGGCTCTGATTAGCATTTCAGAAGTCACCCAAAGGGCACACATTCTATCCTGGAGGAGCTCCCAGCACGTTCCAGAACTCATCTGATGTGCGGGGTCTGAGAAATCTCTCCTCCTGGGGCTCTCTGAGATGCCGTGCTCTCTCTCTGCCCAGAAGTTTCCAGTTACTGTTCCCAGGGGTCTAGAGTAGTGCCCCCCAGCCTCTGTGTCGCTACGTGGCAGACAGATGCCTACACAGAGTACAGTCGAGATTACACTGATCCAAGGAGTTACACCAGTGGGCACACCTGAATTAGACAGACTAGGCCCAGAATTTGTTTGGGCACATTTTTGTCTGTGTAGTTTGACCATCTAGGTGGATCCCAATTATCCACATCAGAGTTTTTCTCTCCATTTCTGCTGCTTGTACCCCAGCTCTTCCATGCACTGGCTGTGACTCGAATGTTTTCCTTACCCCTTTCAACCTCAGTCTCCTCATCTGTATACACAGGGATGTGAAGGAGCCCAGCCCTTCAGATGGTTGGGAATGGGAGTAACGGCACGGGGCGTGGCACCCGGGACGCCCTCAGGGCAGGTCACCTGTCATCTCCCTAGTGCTTCCCTCCAGAGAGGCTCCTGAGGCCGGGCGGTGTCCTTTTTGTGCAGACGTGGGTCCTCTTAAACATGGCCCTTCCTCTCTGCTTACAGCTCTGCAGCTCTGCTTCTCGAAGCAGATTTGGGGAAAGATTTGTTTTCATAAATCATGTTTATGTGTTTCTGAAGCTTTGTTTATAGGATTAGGGACAAGTTAAGGGCATTAGATAACGTGTCTGTAGGAATGAGTAGAGGAGAGGAAAGTTCTGTTTCTGGTGCATGCTAAGGTGGGAGCTAGCCCAAGAATCTGGCTTCAAGTCAGACGTCCGACGATCTTACTGCATGAGGATGGCCCCAAAGTGGAGCTGGGTAAAGCCTTCCATTCCTGGACACCAGATTTGTCCACGAAGCCTCATCTTACTCACATCAAGAGATCGAGTGGGAGGCTCTCTGGTACCTGACATGTTGAATGGGCAGTGACTGTGCTCCGAGCGCAGTGCCTCAGAAGTTGTCCAGCTGTTGGGAGTCAGATGTTGTTGGAGGGAGTTTATTATGCTTGCTCTGCACTGTTCACCCGCTGCCAGAGCCAGGCGAGCTCTGTTCGTGTGGGGAAGAGCGTTCCTCTCTAGGGCTTCTCAGCCTACCTGCAGAACCAGAGTAGGTCCTGAAACCATGAAAACTCAGCTGGTTCAAGCGCCTTTGTTTAAGCAGAGCACAGGATGGTGTCTCGAGTAGCTTCATTAAGCTTAACCATCTCTGGAAGGCTCTGAACCAGGCTCCTTGCCAGTAAGCATTAACCTGGGACCACACTGCTATGTTTTTAAATGTTAAACGATTTCACTTTAGATATGTCTTCACATACAGATGACTTTCTATTTTATATTTTGTCAAGACCCAGTTACTGGTCAGCTCCTCTAAAAACCTTCCCCCAGTAAGCCCCACCGGTGACCTCTTCATGGTTACCAGCTCCATCCCTTGTTTATCCCTCTGTGGCATCACCCAGTCTGTGATTATGCGTGAATTCACCAGCCCATGCCTGTGCACCAGCATACTCAAAGGCTCCAAGAAATAGTCAAGTCTTTTTGGATAAAAGGAAAATGCCACCAGTTGAAAATCAGATTTATATGAAGCGGTGGAAGCATGAAAAATGGGAACTTGACGAGTGATTACACAATAGTTTTATAGTTTTTTTTAAGTTAAATATAGTATTTTTTAAGAATATAGGTATAAATTGAGATTAAGATACAGATACAGATATAGACAGTAGTGTAGTTAAAAATATTTTAGAATTAAAATCTATGGTCACAGTAGCACCAATGATGGGAAGATGGGAGGGAGAGAAAGTGGAAGTATATTATTCTAAGATTCTTATATTTTACATTACACAGCATAATATAATTTGAAAGTTGCTTATAAGGAGATAAAGATATACTTGGCAAAGCATAAACTATTCTAAAATAATGGAACAGAGGTATACCTAATAAGCCCAACATAGAAATAAAATGGAAAAAAAATAATTGATGCAAAATAAGATAGAAAAAGACAAAAATGAAGTCGAGAACATATGAAATAAATATAAAACAAATACCAAGATGGCAGACTTAAATTTACCATATTAATAATTACATTAAATATAAATGGCCTAATATAGCAATTAAAAACCAGAGATTGTCAGACTTGATGAAAATGCAAGAACCAAGTATATCATTAATGTCCTATGTAAAAACTCCTTCCTTTCATTTTTGGGAAATTTATGTATTTCTTCAAATTAAATTGATAATACTGATAAAATTGGGAAAACAGAAAAGTATAAATCTTGTGTACAAAATAAAGCTTAATAAATGTAGAGACATTACTAGTTCTAAAGTATCCACTGGTGTCAACTCAAAAGCAAGTACAGGAAACAGTGACATGCAGTCTAAATTTAAAATACACATTGACAGGAGCCAAGAAACAAGCAGGTAGGAGAGAGCCGGTCTCCTCAGTTAATCTTGGGGATAGCTGTTGCTATGTTGTAAATTTGTGTTTGAGGCCCTATCTTCTGCTAACAGTGAATTGTTCTTGCAAATAGAACATTTATTAATAAGATTATATACATAGCATAATTTACATAAATCCTGTGAGTGGTATTCAAGAACAACTTCTGAATGAAAAAAACTGAGTCCTTATATTTGCATTTTTGGCACATGTGTCTGTGCAGTACTGCTGACCTTGATGAGTGATACAGATGTCAATTTCTTTGCATGCTGCCTCCTAATATCCACTAGCATTTTCCACTGTTTTAATAGTTACTGTAGGCTATAGTTCCTGTAATTACATTAACAGAATAAATATAGTACAAAGAGAAGAGTATGTTAATACAGTAGAACACTCTTAAATAAAATTAGAAATTGATCTAAAATCTAAACTAGCAAAAGGAGTATCAATTTCTAAGACAAAACCAAGGCAAGAAAACAAATATTTTTATTGTTAAAAAAAGAATCTTGGCCATGGCCGGTTGGCTCAGCGGTAGAGCGTCGGCCTGGCGTGCTGAAGTCCCGGGTTCGATTCCCGGCCAGGGCACATAGGAGAAGCGCCCATTTGCTTCTCCAGCCCCGCCCCCCCTCCTTCCTCTCTGTCTCTCTCTTCCCCTCCCGCAGCCAAGGTTCCACTGGAGCAAAGATGGCCCGGGCACTGGGGATGGCTCCTTGGCCTCTGCCCCAGGCGCTAGAGTGGCTCTGGTTGCGGCAGAGTGACGCCCCGGAGGGGCAGAGCATCGCCCCCTGGTGGGCGTGCCGGGTGGATCCCGGTCGGGCACATGTGGGAGTCTGTCTGACTGTCTCTCCCCGTTTCCAGCTTCAGAAAAATACAAAAAAAAAAAGAATCTTATATGAAGGAACATGTACCCTAAAACCAATTTACAGATGCTTTAGATGTACTCTTAATAATTAAACTAACATCAATGCAAATGAAAGAAAATTTTCTACATTGATAATATTTGTCATGAATATGAATGACAAATTTTCCCGCATAGAATAATAAATACTTTGAATATTTTAATTTTTTAAAGAATAATACTGTTTAGATATTAAATTTTATGGTATTTTCAAATTTGTAAATGATTCTTATGTGGCATTTAGTGTTAATATACCCTTTTAAGATATTTTCTGTTATCAAGGTTCTGTATTGGGTCATAATCATTTCTATAAATTATTGGGAAAAATGTATAAATATGTACATTAGCAAAATATTTTATTATAAAATAAAGGATAACATTTAAGGATTTCTTCAGAATTCCTTGGAATTCTAGTTTTTGTTCTTGAATACCAAAGATGATTATCTATCTATGATAAACTTACTTTAAAAATAATGTCAGAAATATGTAGCTTAAAATAAAAAGATAGGAAAAAGTATATTATGTAAAAACTAATTATATGGAGACTGACATAATTATGTTACTATCAGAAAAAGCAACTTCAGTTTAAGGAATATTACTAGAGATAAAGAGAACTTTCTTAATGATGCAGTCTTCAAATCTTCAAAAAAAACCCCATGTCAAACAAACATATAGGTACCTAAAAATAGATCTTTAAAGTACATAAAGCAAATTCTGGTAGAATTATAAAGGGGGAAAAAAGACAAATACAAAATACAGTTGAAGATTCCAGACTCCTCCCTCAGTAATTATAAAACTTATAATTTTATAGAAACCTTTAGCAACATCATCAATCAATGGACTTAATTGCCACTTATTGAACACTTTACCCGATAGCAGCACAATACCTTTTCAATTACACGTAGAACATTTACCAAGATAGACAACATCCTGAGCCCCTAAAGAAGAGTGATTATATTTAAAGGGACTGGAATCATACAGGATACATTTATAATGTAATAGAAATCAGTAGCAAAAAAGATATCATAAAAATTTCCAAACAGATGGGGAAAATACGTTCAAGAAACTCATGGATCAAAAAAAGAAATCACAAGAGAAAACTCAAAATAGTTTAAATTAAATGAATATGAAACCACAACATACCATATTTATCAGATGTGGCTAAAGCAGTTCTTTAGAGAAAAAGGTATGGCTTTAGCGTTTATTTCAGGGCAAAAAAGATATAAAATTATATAAGCTTATGCCTTAAGAAGCCAGAAAGAGAAAGGTAGATTAAATCTAACACTAGAAGGAAAGACGTAGTAAAGAGTAGAAATATATAGAAATATACAAACTATAGAGAAAAATCAGTGAAACCAAAAGTTGTTCTTTGTCTAGATGAATAAAATCAATAAACTTCTAGATAAAGTGATCAAGGCAAAAGGAAAGATACAGATGAACAACAATAAAAATGGAAGAAGAGACATTACACAGATCCTACAGACATTTAAAAGATAATACGTGAATGTTATAAGCAATTATGTTAAATAATTTCAACATCTTAGAAAAAGACTTTAAAAATATATAAATTATCAAAATTGACACAAGAAGAAATAAAAATTTAAAGAGCCATGTGGGTGAACAACAACAGAAAATGTACTTAAGCAACTTTTCCTAATGAAAACTACACATACAGATGGTTTCACTGATGAGTTAAATCAAACATTTGAAGTAGTGTTGCATCTTGCATGAGTGTTAACGTCTAATGTCCACTTGTGCTGCTGTCAGGATTTTGAGCTCCAACCATCAGAAATCAAATCAGATGAATTCAAAACCAAAAAAATTACTAAAAGGATTTTGAATAACCTTTGTATCCAGGGTTGTGAAAACAGGTTTAGGAAAGGACACCCCACTCACGCCAAAGAGGCACTGTGGCCACAGCTGCTCGTCCCAGATGTCACAAAGTTGCCAACACCACAGACCCTGTACATCCATCCCTTGTGTTGTTACTGTGTCATTCGTGCCTCAGGAAATAAGGTGTGGACGCTTGCTGCCACCACTCTGCAGAATGGACTCCACATAGTCCCCACTTCCTTGTGTCATTAAGGTTTAATTCAAAGACTCATCTCCTGTGCCCTGTTTGCAAGTGAAGCAGGGAAAACATCTTGTCACTTCATCCTCACTGGAGATGTGTGGGCTCTGTCTCATAAAGAGTTCCTATAAAGGGAAGAGCGTCAGATACTCAAGTGGAGTATCATATGCCCAATAATACATGTAAGTAAAAAAAAATAAAGTCTGATAAATATTGCCCTTAAAATTTTCTTAAGTCATCCAGTTGTATGCCCGTGTGCAGATATGTCAGTTTCAGTAAATTCATTGGGGCCAGCTTTTCCTCCAATGTTGGAGTATATATCGATAGTTGCTACTTCAGTTGATATAGATGATGTAACTGGATTGCATTAGGAAGCCATGTACTATTTTAAAGTAGAATATATTTATTTTTACACCCTAAGCATGTACTAGGGTGGTGAGATGCTGATATTATAACTGATGCTACCAGCCACTCCACCTAAATTATTATTCTTTCTCCTCTGGCCCCACCTCCAGCCTCCCTCCTTTCTCCCCCCTCCCAAGCCGAGGAGCCCACAGGGTGTGGCTTGCAGGATGAGGCTTAGCTGTTTTGCTGCAGCTCTCTGACAGCTGGAGCAGAGTGTTAATCAACATTTCCTTACAGAACTCTCTGACATCAAGGCCTAGAAGCTGAGAAAAAGAAAAGTTGACTTTTCCTTTTACAAATAGTCAAGCGAAGGCCCCGAAAAGGTCTGGGCGGATCTGAGGTAGAGCACCGGCGATCACATCTGTGTGTATTTCTTTCGGGAGCACAGGCTCTCAGAGGTGGGGAGAGCTCAACAGAGCCATTGTTCTGAATCTGTCCTGCTTCCCAGCCCAGTGGTAAGAATATCCTAGAAACTGGATTTTTCTATAAAAAAACATTTCCCCATGTGGACTGTGTACATTCTGCCTCACAGTCTTCTTGGCAGCTTCACGGTTTAAAAATACTTGAGTGTCTCTTTCATGTTGTTTCTGCCCCGTGTGGACGGTTCTTTCTCTTGTGTTCCCTCCAGGCCTGCCCCTCCCGCCTGCACCCAGTTCCTGATTTTCTCCATCCGTGCCTACTCTCCACTGGCAGCATTTTTTTTTTTCTGAAGCTGGAAACGGGGAGGCAGTCAGACAGACTCCCGCATGCGCCCGACCGGGATCCACCCGGCACGCCCACCAGGGGGCGACGCTCTGCCCATCTGGGGCATCGCTCTGTTGCGACCAGAGCCATTCTAGCGCCTGGGGCAGAGGCCAAGGAGCCATCCCCAGCGCCCGGGCCATCTTTGCTCCAATGGAGCCTTGGCTGCGGGAGGGGAAGAGAGAGACAGAGAGGAAGGAGAAGGGGAGGGGTGGAGAAGCAGATGGGCGCTTCTCCTGTGTGCCCTGGCCGGGAATCAAACCTGGGACTCCTGCACGCCAGGCCGACGCTCTACCACTGAGCCAACCGGCCAGGGCCTCCACTGGCAGTGTCTTTTAAACTCCGTGCTTAAATTTATTCTCTTTGAACCAGCGCCACAGGGTGAAGAAAGAACTTAAACCTTTTTCCATCATGTTTGTTAAAAACCTTTAATTAAATTTAAAGGTGAAAACATGAGGAAAATAATTCCTAGTCCTGCTTCTCCAGAAAATAGATGCACCAGCTCAACCGTGCTCCACAGGGCCGGGTGTGGGTGCATGGGATAATCGAGAGGTTGACCTGCATAATGGTCAGACATTTCTGACACGACTGTGACTTCGCTTTCTCTTCTCGGACTCCGCAGAGGGCTGAGTTCATTGTAACCCTCGATTCACAGTGTATTCCCACCACGGTCAGAGCGAGACCCTCCTTTGATGTGTCCGTTCATTCCCTGTTAGGACTACCCGCTCACCCCCGTGGGCACCACTGCAGTGCGTTGAATGCCATCTCTTCCTTAATCTGTGTCCCCCAAGTGTACACTGTAGTTAGCAGGAATGCAGTTTCATTTTTGTGCACGTTAAGACACATATTGCCTTGTGTACGTATAATCATTACTTTGAATGCCTACACATTTCTACATTTTACCTTTTTTTGTTTTACTTTTCAATTACAGTTGACATTCAGTAGTATATTCATTTTAGATGTATAGCACAGTGGTTACAATTTATATAATTTATCAACTGATTCCCCCCAAAAGTGTAGTACCCACCTGGCACCATATATAGTTATTACAGTATTATTGACTCTATATTTCCTATGCTGTACTGTATATCCCCGTGAATGTTTTGTAACTGCTAAATTGTACTTTAATCTCTTCACCTTTTTCACCAGTTCCCCATCCTTAGTTTCATCTGGCAACCATCAGTTTTTTTTCTGTATTTATGACTCTGTTTGTTTGTTTTGTTTTTTAGATTCCATATATAACTGAGATCATACAACATTTCTCTTTCTCTGTCTAACCTGTTTCACTTAAAATACCCCATAGGTTCATCTGTGTTGTTCTAAATGGTAAGGGTTTATTCTTTTTTATGGTTGAGTAATATTCCATTGTATATATGCATCTTGGGTTACTTCCATGTTTCTGTTACTGTAAATACCACTGACTGAAACTGTGATTGATATAGATGAGTCAGTGTTTTTGTTGTTTTCTTTTAGATAAATGCCCAGAAGTGGGATTGTTAATTTTTAGAGAAATCTTCATACTGTTTTCCATAGTGGCTGCATCAGTCTTCATTCCCACCAGCAGTGAAAGAGGTGAGGGTTTCCTTTTCTGCACATCCTCATTAATACTTGTTGTTTGGTGGTTTATTGATGATAGCCATTCTGACAGGTGTGAAATCATATCTATTGTGGTTTTAAGTAGCATTTCTCTGACGATTAGTGACATTGAGCATCTTTTTATATGTCTAGTGATCATCTGTATGTCCTGTGTCCTCTTTGGAGAAGTGTCTATTCAGGTCCTCTGCTCCCCTTTCAATCAGAATTCTTTGTGTGTGTGTGTGTGTATGTGTGTGTGTGTGTGTGTTGTATGAGTTCTTAAAGTTTCAGATATTAATCCCTTATAAGATGTATCATTGGTGATTATCTTCTGCCAATCAGTAGGTTGTCTGTCTCTTATTTTTAAATTGTATTTCCTGATTGGTTATAGCTGGTAAAAATAAAATACTATTGATTTTGAAGAATGGTGTTCTATCCAGCCATCTTGCTGAACTTTCTTATTAACAAAAATATTTTTTCTGTTGAGTTTTCTTTTTGTGGTTTTGTCTAATAGATGAACACACCCACTGCAAATGGTGACGGTTTAAACCATCTCTTCCAATCCATACTCTTCTTGCTTATTAATCTTCTGATTACTGGCTACATGGGAAACCAACACTTTATTTGAATTTATTTTCCTTAATACTGAGGAAGAGTAATTGCCTTTTATTCTTAGTCTGCAAGTTTGAGTTATAACCTTCTTTAGCCAAAAAGCGCAGGACGTAAGTGTGCTACAGAGAAGTGCATCAGTGTGTCTCTTTTGGGCCCTGTCTGACCCCCGCCTCCGCAGAGCCTTCTGTCCCAGTGACTGGGCCTTGGTGCTCCCTGATACTAACCCCCACTGACAAGCCCAGGCCTTGGGAGCTGCCCCATGCTCCACTTGTCCTCTTTCCTGCTGCCACCACCACAGGAACACGCCTGGGCCAGTGAGGACGAGAGGCTCGCGAGCCGAGTCACCCAGCCAGGTCCAGCCGAGTCACCCCGCCAGGTCCAGCCGAGTCACCCCGCCAGGGCCAGCCGAGTCACCCCGCCAGGGCCAGCCGAGTCACCCCGCCAGGGCCAGCCGAGCCACCCCGCCAGGTCCAGCCGAGCCACCCCGCCAGGTCCAGCCGAGCCACCCCGCCAGGGCCAGCCGAGCCACCCCGCCAGGGCCAGCCGAGCCACCCCGCCAGGGCCAGCCGAGCCACCCCGTCAGGGCCAGCCGAGTCACCCCGCCAGGGCCAGCCGAGTCACCCCGTCAGGGCCAGCCGAGTCACCCCGTCAGGGCCAGCCGAGTCACCCCGTCAGGGCCAGCCGAGTCACCCCGTCAGGGCCAGCCAAGGTCCGTGGAATCCAGCTGACTTGCAGAGGCAGGTTCAGTCGAGGTCAGCCAACCCCCAGGTCATCTGTAAATGTGTGAGCTAAATGAACACTTACTACAACATACATGCCCCGAAATAGGCAGTTTTTAGCTACACTGCGATTTCTAGCTGCAGATGTGACACATATCAAGGTTCTCTTCAGCCAACAACTCATCCCAGGTAGACATTCCAGCGAGTAAGAGGAAGCCTCCCCCCAGCCTCCCCTAAAGGCCTGCCCCTCCCTGCAGTGTCCACAGGTTAGAAGTAGTGCTGGTGGCTCCTTGGGGCCTCATTTCCCCAGATGTAGACAGAACCGAGTTCCCCAGGGGACCCAGGGACCCCTGACCGGTAACTGGACCCCAAGCCCTGCCCTAACAACAGGGGCCCGGAATAACCCACACACGCCCTTTGCGTTTGAAGCTCTTCCAAAGCACAAATGGTTGTGTGTACAGTCTTCACTTGAGACCCTGAAGAGAGCGATTTCAGGGAAGGTCTTCTAATTTAGGGTTTTGTTACCAAAGGAGCATTGCCCGCATTAATTCTGCCTCAACTTTGGCACCTGGAGCTGCTGCCTGGGGTGTTGTCAGAGCCCGCAGCTGCCAGGGAGGTGAGCCCAGCCAGGCGTCCTGGCCGGGGAGCGTGGTTTTTTCCAACTCGTTCTTATTGTTGTACGCTGCACAATCTTGCCGCTGCATGAAGACCCTAGTATCAATTTTAGTGGAAAATGCTGTAAAAACAAAAAGGTAATGCCACTTCCCTCGCTGTTTCAAAAGGTTTTTAAGTGGAAAAAGGTATTTAGTATTTTTAATAAGCATCTTCAATACTATTGAGTTGGTTTCTTTGTTCATATCACAAGATTAATTATGCTGTCAGACACTTTCAAGGCCTGCTTAACAAAGATCCAGTGATAGAGCGCTTTGCTTTGCTCTGCCTTTTTTCTGCATAGCAATCACAATCACCATTAGACAATTTAAAACCCTTTCACCAGCCGGAAGTTCTGAAGAGCCTTTTAATCAACAAAAGTAATTTTGCAAACAACTAGATACAGCATTTTTCATATTAACTAACTTGCATTTAAACTCTGCAGGCTTGATTCTTCCCCAGGTCTCTGATTCCAGGGAACTGGGTTATTCCCATGGCCTAGAATCTGAGCGTGGGGACCACAATACACTGCTCAGGTACCCCCAAATTTTCACATCCCATTTCTCTGCTTATTAAAAAGAGAGCATTGCTATGCAAATGTACTTCATTCATTTTAATTATCTCTTAATATCTATATCTTGTCTAATCAGTGAAACTCTTTTTTAAATTCGGTTGCTCAGAGAGCTTTATTTTGTTGTTTTTTTTTTACAACGACAATCTGTTACAGTTTTATATCATTATTTATTTTTAATTTGTTTTTATTATTTTATTTGTGTATGCCTGGAATTAGAAAATTCTATTAATACCACTTCCAAATGTTAAAATTTAATTTTTTTAGATGAAGGAAGATGAAGCCCAAGTCCCCCCGCACAGTGGCAGCCCCACACGGAACTGGAGGTCCTCAGGGTTCTAAGTGGACAGTGGTGTTTTTGGGAACTGAAGCAGGGAGACACATTTAGCTTTTTTTTAAATCAGGCATGTTTTAAAAAAATGAAACTAACCTGTTAATGACACCTTTGAAACATTTATTTTTTTAAAAAAGAGGAGGAGAGCAGGGTTGCCTGTGGTTGTGATGTGCCCGGTGCCCGTGGAGTCATTAGTGAGTGCAGCAGTGACACTTCCCCCCATCTCACACCCGTGTGTTTGACACACTTTCAACCCTGGCAGGAAGTGACCAGGGATCTGCAGCCACAGGACACGAGGAGCAAGTCCTGTCACATGAAATAACAAGGTCAGGAGACCCGACTAATGAAGTCATAGCAACTGGTACACGGAGCCAATCAGAAGAGGCACCAATCTGTAAATGAGGATATAATTAGCAGAAAAAATAATATGCTTTGGTTGAATTCGAGGGGAGCCTGTAATGACTGGATATTGAGAAAGATTCCGAAAGATTAGAGCAAACATTATGCAACAAAGAATACCTAATTAGGGGGAAAAAAAGTGAATAAGCCTTAATTAGAGGGAAGTACGTGATTGAAGGACGCAGCGTTGTCTGAGACGGAACATAGCGAGGAAGGTGAGAGCTCAGCTCCTGGCCCGCTGAGCCACAGCCGCGGGAGCCCTGCACGCAGAGGGCGCGTGCCGCACGAGGCACGTGGAGGGGGGCACGGCACTCACTGCTCTGGCACGCCAGCTGGCTGTCACGGCCCCAAGGCCCCCGCCTCTGGGGCACAAGCACCCCCACACCCATCACGCTGCTTCGAACGCAGAAAACATTATTAGTGCCACAATTAAGTGTCTACATGTCAGCACCTGGCAGGTAGCTCAGGAAGCTTGGTTTCCTTTCAGATCTATACCTGGTAAGGTGCGGCTTTTGTTCAGAAAAGTGAAACAGCCGTCCTCCTCCCAGACCACCGGGCCGACCCCTCCTGTCACCCCAGCGGGCTCCCGAGAGTGTTATGACCCATGACGACGAGTAGAGAGTGCTGCCAGCCGCCCCTCCTTCCCGACAGCTGACACGTCAGGGCCGGGAGCAGCTCCTAATGTTTCCCCTCACGGACAGACTACATGTTGTTTTAGCTCCTCTCTTTTCTCCGTTTTTCCCCAAACTGTTCTGGGTATTGATTTTCATTTATTTTACACAATTCTTAATTGTCATCATTAGCCCTCTGTGCCACATCCCCTGCTTAAATACACCCTGCCAATTCTGCAGCATATTTATAGATTAATTTAAATGTGTTTTTAAATTTATGACTGCATACCTTTGGTATGTTTGTAACATTAAAATACTTATGGTACAGAATTTTTTAATTAAAACTATTCATCAAAGAAAGTCCAGGTAGCAAGCATCTCCTTGTTTGCAGTGGGGGTTCTGGCAGCCAGAGCCAGCAAAATAATAGGTCAATTAAAAAAAATCTAAAGATAGAGTTTCCAAAGACCCAATTGTTTAATGAGCACTTGCCAACCAATCTCCCCAAATTACATTACGAACTTGTTTTTTAGTTATGAGTACCCGGCTTGCTTGTGGCAAAGAGAGAGAGAGAGAGAGAGAGAGAGAGAGAGGCGGAGGAAGGGGTGTGCTGCTGCCCCAGCTGCCTGCACACAAGGCTTGTTGCCTGGGGTTCAGCTGCAGGTGTACAGACCACGCTCTGGAAAGTGACGCTTGACACTGTGACCAAGTCCATGTTTCCTTGTGTCCCGTGCCCCTGGTCTGCTCTGCCATGCCAGCTTTGTTTCAACCTCCTAAAACTCTCGACTCCCCTGGCAGGCGTCTCCGTGAGTGCGTGCTCTAGGAGGAGTGGATGTGTGTCTCCTGCTGCTGAAATAGATGCTCACAGCCTCAGCAGCCAGAAAGAACTCTCTTCTCTCTTCTCCTCACCTGTGCCCCTCACTCACTCGCTGGACTGTCAGCTCTCTGGGGAGCAGAACTGGGGGGGCCAGCCCCACATCTGGGGCTCCCTGGGCTGAGGCTGCACAGAGGGTCGCCCTGAGGAGGAAACATGTGACTAATGTGACTGTGGGCTCTGTGTTCAAGTCCCGGGCCTCTCCTGCCAGGGACGGGTGAAAGGGAGCGTGCAGTGTCTGCTGTCGGGCAGGAGGTCGGAGTGCGCAGCTGAGGGGGGGGGTGGGCTCCAGACCCCCTCTGTCTCCCCGTCTTATTCTGTTTGGGGTGTGCCTTCATTCTTAGTCAATTTCCTCCTTGCTGTCAGTTTGAAAACATAGTAGATCATGGACCCAGTTTTGTTAGTTTCACATTTTCTACACTTTAAAGATACTATGTCCTAAATGTCAAAGGGGTGTTTTTCATCAGTTTTCATAATACTTTATAAATCTTTTTCTTCTGTCTCTTACTCCTTACAATTTTTAAATCTACCTTCTTGTTTAGATTGTCCCAGGCATATGAGAATGTTGCTTACAAAAATGATGTCTTTTTTTTTACTTAGCAACTTATCTGTGATACTTTAAACAGACACAGAAAGAATAAAATTGAGTGGTACCCTACCGTTATTTGTGCTTTTAGTTATGTAGCTGATGTTAGAGGTAGGGATTTTAGTGATGGGGCTAAATTTTGGTTGCTACATAAATAGCTTTCACAATGAAACATTCTTCACATTAATGAGACTGTGTGAAATTTATTTTGGATCAGATATTGGAGGAATGAGAAGCTTCTATAAATGGGTCAGTGGCCTGGCTGGACCCACTGGTCTCCTCAGGAGGCCTCGGCCCTCCCAGGGCCAAGGGGGCAGCCTTAGTTTATACATAAACGGGTCACACGGCCCATAGGACAGCTCTTCACGCACACCCGCCACTCACCCCGAGTTATATCTGGTGCGGGCTTTTACCAAGGTGCCCCCACCGACAGGAGGGGGGTAAAGGCAGATGATAACAGAGATAACTAATGGAGCAGGGTTGCATTGGAGTTGGACCAGACCCTCCTTTTAGCCGACGTTGAATGCTGAATGAATCACTCAGATTTATGCGGAGGTGGGAGCTCCACAAGGTCCGTGTCAGGGCAAAACAGGGTTACAAGTCAATGAAACGCGTGGCAGGGCTTTACTGACTAATGAACCCGCCGTGCCGCCAGTGGCTGTATTTCATTGCCACAGACCATCGCTGCCCGGCAATTCCACTGTGAGTGTTTGCTAAGGACGTGCCTGTCGCCCACGGATCTGCAGACAGGGTCAGCGAGAGCCGCTCCAGAGGAAGCAGATCACACACCTTCCCCGGTCTTCCGGGGATAGAAGCCAGGCACTGATAATAACAGTGCAGACAAGTTGGGGCCGCTGTTTTTTAATAAGCTGCTGTTATTGACTAACACGGCTGCCGTGGGTGGGATGACAAACCTCGGAGCCCACGAGTGGCGGCCCGGCTTCCACCAGAGAGCCTGCTAATGAGCGGCCGCTAAGTGCCGAGCTAAACGCTGCCGCTGTCCTCTCTGCGTCTCCTCTGCAGCAGCGGGGCTGCTGGCGGGCTTTCCTCTGTGGTCCACGCGGTCCAGCCATCCCTCACACGTGTCCACGGACCTGTTCCGTCCTCAGGTAAGGTGAGGAGCAGAGGCAGTAAGTGACGAGACGGTGGCCGTTTGCCAAAACCAGGGGTATGTTTCCATATTGAAAATAAAGCAGACACCGTTGTAGGTGGCTCTGCTCCACACGCTCATTCACACGTGCCCTAACCCAGGAGCTGAGGCATTCCAGCGTGGTTCCTTGCATGCACGTGCGTGCACACCTCCCTCTCTCTCTCTCTCTCTCTCTCTCTCTCTCTCTCACACACACACACACACACGGAGATAGACCAAGTCTCCAAACTGTCAGTGTGTTTGCGCATTCTGCGTGAACTACACTTTAGTAAAAGGCAGTGCCTGTGGCACCAGGGCCATTTTGCAACATGACAGCGCTGGGGGCCGGAGCAGGACCAGATCACGTGCAGGGCTGGGCAGCATCAGGCTCTGCAGGCAGGAGCAGTGTGGGCCCACAGGGAGGGGCTGAGGCCCTAACCCCTGGACTCCCAGCTTGACCGGTCTGTGCACACTGCTTCAGGTCCAGTGCACAGGGTGTGCAGGTGGGAAATATCGAAGCTTGTGGTTTTTAGCACGAAAGCAAGTTGCAGAATGACTCCTAGAAAATGGTTTCTTCCTAGTATTTCTTAACCCAACAAAATTGAATACTGAATATATTTATATGTGAATAAATGTGTACAAATGATCTAGGGAAAGCCGCATAACCTAAGAATGATGTGTGTTAATATTATCTGGTACTAACATTGTGCCAGGCGCTTTTCTAAATATTTTGCATATATTAACACGTCTGCAGTGCCTGCAACAACCCTGAGGGGCAGTTACTCCGCTCCCAATGTGCCAAAGGGGAAAGCGAGGCACAGAGAGGTGAAGTCCTGGCCTGAGCTCACACAGCAGAGGCAGCAGAGCGAGAACTCAGTGCCAGGACCCTGAGTTCTAGAATCCACAGTCAGCCTCTGTCCTGAGGAGGGTTTAGACGGGATGAGGCTAGTGATCGAGGGTCCTCAGATTGATCTGCGTCTCAGCTTTTAACTGGCAAACGGTGGCAACTCTGTTGTGAATTTGTAGTGAGTCATGTTTGTATAAACCGCATGAGCCTGTCTGAGTGCGACTGCGTGACGTCGGAGCCCGTGTCCGAGGGCGGCTGCGTGACGTCGGAGCCGGTGTCCGGGGGCGGCTGCGTGACGTCGGAGCCCGTGTCCGGGGGCGGCTGCGTGACGTCGGAGCCCGTGTCCGGGGGCGGCTGCGTGACGTCGGAGCCCGTGTCCGAGTGCGGCTGCGTGACGTCGGAGCCCGTGTCCGGGGGCGGCTGCGTGACGTCGGAGCCTGTGTCTGACTTTACAGTTTGAGCAGTTTGCCAAAGTAGTCCAATTCTGTTGTTGCAGACGGGTGAGCAGAGTGGAGGGCAACTCGATGGTAAGTGGTGTCTGCTCTCCAGGAATAGAAACTCACGGTGTTGGTGGGGGCCGTGGTCCAGGGCCGAACACAGTACAACACACTCGGGGCGCTCACTGCTGCTGGACACCATGGAATGACCTTGTACTTCAGAGAAGGATAGGTTGGTCCTCCTAAATACATATTATTGATTTAAATATTGGTTTTTAATATTTTGACTTTAATTAGCTTTGTGATTGTGGTTTTGTTTACACTTAGTTTGCAAACTTGCTTTGATTGTGAGAAAGCTCGGAGGCTCGGTTCTACAGAATGATGAGATGGGAGACGTGTCCTCAGCCTTCACGTGCCCCTCGTCCCACCAGGTCCCACGTCCTCCGGGGTGCTTGCTCCCCATCCTCTCTGCCTGCCCTTCTCCTCAGTGGCCGCAGAACCCCTTTCCCAACCAGCTGCTCTTGTGAGACTCTCTCTGGTTCCACCCCGTGCTTTATATGACCTTTAATAGAACTCAGCTTAGCTGTGTTTTAAAATATATGATATAATGCAAATTGGAAAGCTCATTTATGCTAAAGAGGCAGTGGCTTGTGTTGGAGTAGAATGCGTTTTTAAAAGGACTTGATGAATTCAATCGGAAGAAAAAACGGAAGATGAGATTTCAGGCAGCATAAGCCTTGAGGACACCACCCCACTTTGACCTTTGGGATGGTGATGGGGATGGTGATGAGTGGGGAGGTCTTCACCAGGCACCGGAGGGTGATGACGTGTCTCTGCTCTCTGTCTTCTGTGCAGAGGGCATCACTGCCGGGGGCACGGAGAGGGAGGGCAGCCAGGGGCGTTGGTGTGGAACAGAACTCCGTCACGTGGTGTCCTGGTGTCTGTACCTCAGGCGTGCCTTCCCCACAACCGGAAGGGTCGGGTGTCGCTGCGGTCTGTGGACACGCCCCATTTCTTCTCTGGAGGTCTGGTTCACAACAGAATGAACGAAGGGTTGGAAGTGCTCGTCTCCAAAGGCCTTCCAGCATGGCATCGTGAGACCCGCGTTACCTGCACTCACTTCCGGGCATGGTCGTGGGAGGATTTTGCCCAGCATGGGGACCTCCCCAAGGGCAGACTCCACACCTGGTCAGTCCGTGTAGTGCCAGGTACTGAGCAGTGCACGGGAGCTGCTGCTGGACACTCTGAGTCCTTGACACTCGGCAGAATTTGACTCAGGGAGCAGGCTCTGCTCACCCAGGATGGAAGAACATAGTGGGCATGCACGCTGGTCCTTCAGATCCAAGGGACATGTTCCTCCAGGTGCCAGGAGTGCCCACAGAGGGCAGCTCTCTGCTGAGTTCCTCTGTAACAGTGATTTTCAACTGGGGTGCTGCAAGGATTTTTAATACCTGCAGTTCCCGACTAGTCAGGGGCATTGACCTCTTTTCCCTTAGATTGTCAAATAAAAAAGTGACAATAACCAACACAATGGTAGTCCAGTATGAATGAATCAAAATTTTATCTATTTTTTTGTCAGATTGGCAAAAGACTATACTATATTTTTTTGGTGTGCTGCAAAGTGTTAGTATTGACTTATGTGCCGTAGATGAAATAGGCTGAAGTCGGTGCTCTGCCCATCTGTCCTCTACTGAAGTGAGCCGCTGACCCAAGGCCAGACCCGTCTGGGTGGCCAGTCGGGGGTGCAGATGTGGGCAGTTCCCAGGCCGTCCCAGCCCTGAGCTCCCTGTGGGGCTGGGGCCTGCGGGCGCGGTGCCTCCTGGCCCAGCTCTCCCTCTGCTGCACTGACTGCACCTCCTGCCTGCACGGGAGGGCCCGGACTCACTCCCCGCTCTCACCCTGCAGCCAGAGTAGTGGCCAAGCCGTGAGGAGTCCGTGTGTGTGATTAGGGCTGGCATGCTCAGGTCCCAGCCAGCGCTGCTCCCGTGAGCGTGGCTCCTGAGGGGGCATTCCGAGGGGGCCTGAGAGTGGTGAGGGGACCAGGCAGGCCGGAGGGCAGCCCAGCAGGTCAGCTCTCAGACGCGGTCCAGCCTCGGACGCAGGGGAGAGGGTTCTGGAGCACACATCCCCACGAGAGGCTAAGTGCCTGGCCTTCTGTGTCAGTCATTGGCTTCCCTGGGACAGGGACAGGGACAGGGACAGGGCCTGCGGGCTGGCAGCCCCCTGATGGAGGGCAGTTTTTCAGGAGGGACAGCTGAGCACGCCTGCCCACACCCACTGCTCCTGGGCACGGGGCACCCACTGCCGAGCAAGCAGAGAGCCTCAGGTCTCCCCTGTCCCTCATGTCCCTGTCCCTCATGTCCCTGCCCCTCACGTCCCTACCCCTGTCCCTCATGTCCCTGTCCCTCATGCCCTTGTCCCTCATGTCCCTGCCCTTCACGCCCCTGTCCCTCACGCCCCTGTCCCTCATTTCCCTGTCCCTCACGCCCCTGTCCCTCATGTCCCTGTCCCTCACGTCTCCCCTGTCCCTCACGTCCTGGTCCCTCACGTCCCCGTCCCTCATGTCCCTGCCCCTCACGTCTCCCCTGCCCTTCACGCCCCTGTCCCTCATGCCCCTGTCCCTCATGTCCCTCATGTCCCTGTCCCTCATGTCCCTGTCACTCTGCCTCCACTCAGGCACGGCCACACCACTGTCTGCAGCACACGCAGGGCTCCTGCCCTTGGGGGGAGGAAGTGGCACTCACTTCCAGCGCCATTGGACACCTGTGTGTCCTGTCTCTGGTCATTGTCATCCTGCTCACTCTCTTTCTAAGGTTTGTTTCTTTTCAAAACCCACATAGAGGAGAGCGAGCCCTGCCTGGCTTCCACTCCTCTTATATACAGTAGCTTGTTTTATGACTTTGTTTTAAAAACTATTGGCTTGGGGTGTAATAACACAGATGTTTTGCCTCACAAGAGAACCGTGAATTTCCACTTCTCTCTTTTCAGTGACAGCTCGATTACCTTCCATGGATAGTCTCTTGTTTGGCCCTGTGAAAATCAGGGAAAAAGTGGTGTTTCTCCACAAGCATTTCTCTGATAGGGCAATAGGATCAATAGCTCTGGCACTCATGGTCCCTTGTTGAGACCTCATGGGTCCTGGAGCCAGCCTTGCCAGCAACCTCGGGGAGTGGAGGACAACAGTGTCCACCCCCGGGGGACTGCTAAGGTCATTGCACAAGAAGTGTACTTTCTCGAGTGCTTTCTGCACACATGTCCACAGGGGTGGCACCTGAGTGGCAAGGAGACATTGTGGGCTGCCTTACTAGACTGTCACCCACCTGACCTCATCTTCACAACTTCCTAACCTGAGCAGAGAGCAGTCAGTGCTGTGCGCGGAGCTGGGAGCCCCACCAGGCTCCACGGTGAACGTCGGCTGGAGGAGAGCTGGGAGCCCCGTCAGCCTCCACGGTGAACGTTGGCTGGAGGAGAGCTGGGAGCCCCGTCAGCCTCCACGGTGAACGTTGGCTGGAGGAGAGCTGGGAGCCCCGTCAGCCTCCACGGTGAACGTCGGCTGGAGGAGAGCTGGGAGCCCCGTCAGCCTCCACGGTGAACGTCGGCTGGAGGAGAGCTGGGAGCCCCGTCAGCCTCCACGGTGAACGTCGGCTGGAGGAGAGCTGGGAGCCCGTCAGCCTCCACGGTGAACGTCGGCTGGAGGAGAGCTGGGAGCCCGTCAGCCTCCACGGTGAACGTCGGCTGGAGGAGAGCTGGGAGCCCGTCAGCCTCCACGGTGAACATCGGCTGGAGGAGAGCTGGGAGCCCGTCAGCCTCCACGGTGAACGTCGGCTGGAGCTGGGAGCCCCGTCAGCCTCCACGGTGAACGTCGGCTGGAGCTGGGAGCCCCGTCAGCCTCCACGGTGAACGTCGGCTGGAGGAGAGCTGGGAGCCCCGTCAGCCTCCACGGTGAACGTCGGCTGGAGGAGAGCTGGGAGCCCCGTCAGCCTCCACGGTGAACGTCGGCTGGAGCTGGGAGCCCGTCAGCCTCCACGGTGAACGTTGGCTGGAGGAGAGCTGGGAGCCCCGTCAGCCTCCACGGTGAACGTCGGCTGGAGGAGAGCTGGGAGCCCCGTCAGCCTCCACGGTGAACGTTGGCTGGAGGAGAGCTGGGAGCCCCGTCAGCCTCCACGGTGAACGTTGGCTGGAGGAGAGCTGGGAGCCCCGTCAGCCTCCACGGTGAACGTCGGCTGGAGGAGAGCTGGGAGCCCCGTCAGCCTCCACAGTGAACGTCGGCTGGAGGAGAGCTGGGAGCCCCGTCAGCCTCCACGGTGAACGTTGGCTGGAGGACAGCTGGGAGCCCGTCAGCCTCCACGGTGAACGTTGGCTGGAGGAGAGCTGGGAGCCCCGTCAGCCTCCACGGTGAACGTCGGCTGGAGGAGAGCTGGGAGCCCGTCAGCCTCCACGGTGAACGTTGGCTGGAGGAGAGGCGTGAGCGCGGGGCAGAGTCACGCACGGGGTGGTGGCAGCTGTCTTGTGCGCGTGCAGAACTCATCCCGCTCAGCCTGTCACCCCGTCATGCTGCCTCTTCCCCATGTGTAAAGTGGTAAGGTGTGAGTTTAATTAGCATGGAACAAAATTTCTTACTCTCTAATAATAACACCTTGAATTTTTATGTTACCTGCTGTCCAAGGCACTCAAAGCATCAGAGAAACAAATGCACTTTTTCATTCTGTCTCGTGGTACCCTGGAGACAAAGAACGTACCTCCCTTCTGCAGAAAGGGAAGCAGACAGAGGCTGTCTGGCTCACTAGGGCACCCAGGAGCCTCAGTGCGCATGTTGACCTAGTGGTTTGTGCAAAACGTATGAGCTTAAATTCCTTGAAAAGAAGCATAAGGCTAATACAGGGACCATGACATGAGTGCCTTTAGACAACACCTGGAGCCGCCAGGTGGACACAGCAGGGAGTGTGAGGCCCTGGACAGACAGAAGGGGATAGCCCCTCGAAGAGAGTGCCTTTCCCAGCTCCAGAGAAATGTGGACAGAAGGGCACAGCCCCTCGAAGAGAGTGCCTTTCCCAGCTCCAGAGAAGTGTGGACACCCAAGGGTACAAGCCCAGCACTGCGAGGTCTTCCGGCATTTATATATGCAAATGTTGAACACCCCCCAAAGAAGAAAACCTCACTTCTCTGACCCTAACATGCCCCTTGTTGGCACAGCCCCTTGGCCTCCAGCTGGTGACTTCTAGACTAATGCACTAGCTCGAATGTGATGGATTAGGGTGGATTGAAAAAAACACACTGACTTGTGGGAACAGGTGGAGGCTATACTGCAACTTCAGTGTGAGGTGACAGGCTCCTGAGTCGGAGGTGTGGCAGTGACATGGAGAGAAAGAAGTGGAGCCCAAGGCAGTGGAGACCAACAGTCCATGTGTGTGGTTCTTGAGTGAGGGGAGGGCACCAGGTGGGTCTGGCTGGAGGTCCCAGGGTCCGGAGGGCAGCAGTGCCTCTGACGAGGACAGAGGAGCTGGGAGAGGTCACCTGCGGGGTGTGGGCCTGGGGAAGGTGACGACGAGAGATGGAGCGTCATGCAGACAGGCCGGTAGGATGCGCCATGGGCTGCGTATTTGTAGGTTTCTGCTCTCCATGGGAGAGTAAATATCACTAAAACGTGAGACCAACTTGAGTTTGCCAAATTTTATTTGGTAAGTACATGAAAATAGTTACCATCTCTATTTTGTGGAGGAAAAAAAGAACCTTCCCAAATAAAGGCTCATAATAGCCAGTTATTTAAATTGAATAATTTTAGCTTTATAAAATCTTAATCCTTTACTTTATTTTTTATTTTAATTTTTATTTATTTATTATTATTTTTTTACCATGAATGGACATGAGTGCAGGGGCTGCTCTGACCGTGAGAAGGGGTTGGGAGGAAGGACCCGGTGAACAGGATGAGTCATGAGCGTGGAGGAACGCGGCTTTGCTGAGACACGGAGAGGCAGGCGCTGAGAGCTGAGAGCTGGAGGGCGTTCTCAGTCGCAGGCTGAGGAGGAAGGGGGGTCGGGGAGGGAGAGGTGGGCAGGGGGTGGCATGGCACTCAGCGAGGAGGCCCTTGGAAGGCCAAACAGCCCGTGGGCTGGATGGGATCTTGGGCTGGAGCGCTGACCGCCTCGTTGGAGGGGCGGAGACAGCCTCCAGGGTCCGTGCGGAGAATCAAGGCTGAAGCGCTAGGGACAGCGACAGTCTTCCTCTGGACACTGAGAAGAGGCGGGTGCGCTGGGCTGCGTGGCCGTGGGCACTGCACTGGCCCCAGCTGCTGGAGGACAGTCCAGGCTTGAGTGCAACCCAGAGCCCGAGAAGGCTGCTGAGCAGATGTGCTCTGGGCAGTTGTGTCTCTGCGCTAGGCCTCGTGCTGACATGGATGAAGCCTCTCCAGGCGCACGGGCAAGAATCCTTCCTGGGATGAGGATGAACTGTGGTGATCAGTGCTTGTGGAGAGGGGCCTCCCTTCCTTGACCAGACTGCGCGTCCTAGGGACTGAGTGATGTACCCGGACAGTGTGCGCATCCCCAGCTCTTGAGATCTCTCTGGAAGTCCAGGCCCCCACGAGCCACCTGGCCACGGCTCTGCTTGGCTCAGGGTTTGCCACTCACTGCGATGAGGAACCGGCCACTTATCACAGCGAATCAGGTGCCTGTGTCTGGGAGGAAATGGTCAGTGGTCCAAATCAGAGCTTGGTGTCCTGCCAGGACCCAAGTGGGGCTAGACCCGCGGGGTTTCTGGGCTGAGTTGCTGTCGCTTTGTGAAGATGGGAGCCATTCACTCGGCTTCTCTTCTGGATCTGATCCGCGAGGCATGAATCTCTCTGATCTGCATATTCATTCACCGACTTATGAGATATTTCCTGAACTCTCACTATGTACCTTTTTTTAGGTACTGTAATCAGATAACATTCCTATCTCATGTTCTAGAGGGGAAGACAAACATAAGCGAAGACGAAGTAATTTCAGAAAGTAATAAATGCTGTATCTCAGCTGGGAAACGGGAGGGGTTTGAATCATCGAGTGACTTGGCTCCTCTGGAGAGGAGTCCGAGAAGGCCCACCTTGTGGATGGACCACGCAGGGAGGGGAGTTTAGAGGGGAGAGGAGTCCGAGAAGGCCCACCTCGTGGGTGGACCACGCAGAGAGGGGAGTTGAGAGGGGAGAGGAGTCCGAGAAGGCCCACCTTGTGGATGGACCACGCAGGGAGGGGAGTTTAGAGGGGAGAGGAGTCCGAGAAGGCCCACCTCGTGGGTGGACCACGCAGGGAGGGGAGTTGAGAGGGGAGAGGAGTCCGAGAAGGCCCACCTTGTGGATGGACCACGCAGAGAGGGGAGTTTAGAGGGGAGAGGAGTCCGAGAAGGCCCACCTCGTGGGTGGACCACGCAGGGAGGGGAGTTGAGAGGGGAGAGGAGTCCGAGAAGGCCCACCTTGTGGATGGACCACGCAGAGTGGAGAGTTTAGAGGGGAGAGGAGTCCGAGAAGGCCCACCTTGTGGGTGGACCACGCAGGGAGGGGAGTTGAGAGGGGAGAGGAGTCCGAGAAGGCCCACCTTGTGGGTGGACCACGCAGGGAGGGGAGTTGAGAGGGGAGAGGAGTCCGAGAAGGCCCACCTTGTGGGTGGACCACGCAGGGAGGGGAGTTGAGAGGGGAGAGGAGTCTGAGAAGGCCCACCTCGTGGGTGGACCACACAGAGAGGGGAGTTGAGAGGGGAGAGGAGTCCGAGAAGGCCCACCTGGTGGGTGGACCACGCAGGGAGGGGAGTTTAGAGGGGAGAGGAGTCCGAGAAGGCCCACCTCGTGGGTGGACCACGCAGGGAGGGGAGTTTAGAGGGGAGAGGAGTCCGAGAAGGCCCACCTCGTGGGTGGACCACGCAGGGAGGGGAGTTTAGAGGGGAGAGGAGTCCGAGAAGGCCCACCTTGTGGGTGGACCACGCAGGGAGGGGAGTTGAGAGGGGAGAGGAGTCCGAGAAGGCCCATCTCGTGGGTGGACCACGCAGAGAGGGGAGTTTAGAGGGGAGAGGAGTCCGAGAAGGCCCACCTTGTGGGTGGACCACGCAGAGAGGGGAGTTGAGAGGGGAGAGGAGTCCGAGAAGGCCCACCTTGTGGGTGGACCACGCAGGGAGGGGAGTTGAGAGGGGAGAGGAGTCCGAGAAGGCCCATCTCGTGGGTGGACCACGCAGAGAGGGGAGTTGAGAGGGGAGAGGAGTCCGAGAAGGCCCACCTTGTGGGTGGACCACGCAGGGAGGGGTGTTTAGAGGGGAGAGGAGTCCGAGAAGGCCCACCTTGTGGGTGGACCACGCAGGGAGGGGAGTTTAGAGGGGAGAGGAGTCCGAGAAGGCCCACCTCGTGGGTGGACCACGCAGAGAGGGGAGTTGAGAGGGGAGAGGAGTCCGAGAAGGCCCACCTTGTGGGTGGACCACACAGGGAGGGGAGTTTAGAGGGGAGAGGAGTCCGAGAAGGCCCACCTTGTGGGTGGACCATGCAGGGAGGAGAGTTTAGAGGGGAGAGGAGTCCGAGAAGGCCCACCTTGTGGGTGGACCACGCAGAGAGGGGAGTTGAGAGGGGAGAGGAGTCCGAGAAGGCCCACCTTGTGGGTGGACCACACAGGGAGGGGAGTTTAGAGGGGAGAGGAGTCCGAGAAGGCCCCCTTGTGGGTGGACCACGCAGAGAGGGGAGTTTAGAGGGGAGAGGAGTCCGAGAAGGCCCACCTTGTGGATGGACCACGCAGGGAGGGGAGTTTAGAGGGGAGAGGAGTCCGAGAAGGCCCACCTTGTGGGTGGACCACACAGGGAGGGGAGTTTAGAGGGGAGAGGAGTCCGAGAAGGCCCACCTTGTGGGTGGACCACGCAGAGAGGGGAGTTGAGAGGGGAGAGGAGTCCGAGAAGGCCCACCTTGTGGGTGGACCACGCAGGGAGGGGAGTTTAGAGGGGAGAGGAGTCCGAGAAGGCCCACCTTGTGGGTGGACCACTCAGAGAGGGGAGTTTAGAGGGGAGAGGAGTCCGAGAAGGCCCACCTTGTGGATGGACCACGCAGAGAGGGGAGTTGAGAGGGGAGAGGAGTCCAAGAAGGCCCACCTCGTGGGTGGACCACGCAGGGAGGGGAGTTTAGAGGGGAGAGGAGTCCGAGAAGGCCCACCTTGTGGGTGGACCACGCAGGGAGGGGAGTTTAGAGGGGAGAGGAGTCCGAGAAGGCCCACCTTGTGGATGGACCACGCAGAGAGGGGAGTTGAGAGGGGAGAGGAGTCCGAGAAGGCCCACCTCGTGGATGGACCACGCAGGGAGGGGAGTTTAGAGGGGAGAGGAGTCCGAGAAGGCCCACCTTGTGGGTGGACCACGCAGAGAGGGGAGTTTAGAGGGGAGAGGAGTCCGAGAAGGCCCACCTTGTGGGTGGACCACGCAGAGAGGGGAGTTGAGAGGGGAGAGGAGTCCGAGAAGGCCCACCTTGTGGGTGGACCACGCAGAGTGGAGAGTTTAGAGGGGAGAGGAGTCCGAGAAGGCCCACCTTGTGGATGGACCACGCAGAGAGGGGAGTTGAGAGGGGAGAGGAGTCCGAGAAGGCCCACCTTGTGGGTGGACCACGCAGGGAGGGGAGTTGAGAGGGGAGAGGAGTCCGAGAAGGCCCACCTTGTGGATGGACCACGCAGGGAGGGGAGTTTAGAGGGGAGAGGAGTCCGAGAAGGCCCACCTTGTGGGTGGACCACGCAGAGAGGGGAGTTTAGAGGGGAGAGGAGTCCGAGAAGGCCCACCTTGTGGGTGGACCACGCAGAGAGGGGAGTTGAGAGGGGAGAGGAGTCCGAGAAGGCCCACCTTGTGGGTGGACCACGCAGAGTGGAGAGTTTAGAGGGGAGAGGAGTCCGAGAAGGCCCACCTTGTGGGTGGACCACGCAGGGAGGGGAGTTTAGAGGGGAGAGGAGTCCGAGAAGGCCCACCTTGTGGGTGGACCACGCAGAGAGGGGAGTTGAGAGGGGAGAGGAGTCCGAGAAGGCCCACCTTGTGGGTGGACCACGCAGAGTGGAGAGTTTAGAGGGGAGAGGAGTCCGAGAAGGCCCACCTTGTGGATGGACCACGCAGAGAGGGGAGTTGAGAGGGGAGAGGAGTCCGAGAAGGCCCACCTTGTGGGTGGACCACGCAGGGAGGGGAGTTGAGAGGGGAGAGGAGTCCGAGAAGGCCCACCTCGTGGATGGACCACGCAGGGAGGGGAGTTTAGAGGGGAGAGGAGTCCGAGAAGGCCCACCTCGTGGGTGGACCACGCAGAGAGGGGAGTTGAGAGGGGAGAGGCGTCCGAGAAGGCCCACCTTGTGGGTGGACCACGCAGAGAGGGGAGTTGAGAGGGGAGAGGAGTCCGAGAAGGCCCACCTTGTGGGTGGACCACGCAGAGTGGAGAGTTTAGAGGGGAGAGGAGTCCGAGAAGGCCCACCTCGTGGGTGGACCACGCAGAGTGGAGAGTTTAGAGGGGAGAGGAGTCCGAGAAGGCCCACCTTGTGGGTGGACCACGCAGAGAGGGGAGTTGAGAGGGGAGAGGAGTCCGAGAAGGCCCACCTTGTGGGTGGACCACACAGAGACGGGAGTTGAGAGGGGAGAGGAGTCCGAGAAGGCCCACCTTGTGGGTGGACCACGCAGAGAGGGGAGTTGAGAGGCACTGACTCCGGAAGAGAGAACAGCAAGCGCCTCGTCTGTGAGGGAGGAGTGAGCGTGTGTGTCCGAGGAGCAGAGAGATGACCCGCAAGGCAGCTCCAACAGAAGTGAGGTCAGAGGGAGGCAGAAGCAGCTGGTGCAGACACGGGTCACGGCCAGGCTCCAGGACTGTGGTGTGATTATGAAGAAGCGCTGGGTAGCGTTAAGTAGAAATGTGGCGTTCCAGCCAGGGCAGGAGTGGTCACGCTGTAATAACAACTCTGAAAATGCACCAGCAGTAAGGTCTCCCTCAGGCTGCGTGTCTGCCGCTCCTGGGCTCACGGGACTCAGGACAGACTGTCCACCATCTGAAGCACCGTTGGTCCCCCTGTCGTGGAGAAGGGCAGGCAGCAAGTCACCCACCATGTCTTAGAGGTGTTTACACTGGGAATCGCAGACAGTTCCAGTCACGGGTCACCAACAAAGTGAGTGGCTCCTGCCCGTGCTCAGGGTGCCTGCTGTCAGCACAGGTCACCACTGCTGGGCTGGTGCTGGCAGAGGGAGAGCCGGGGCTGGCAGAGCCTCTGGGGCCCCCACCATCACAGACTCAGTGCCGTTCTCATGTAGCTAGAATCCCTTTCCTGCAAACGAGGCCAGTGGTCGTAGAAACTGAGTTGTTGCTCTGACCTTTCCCCCCAAAGCTGGAGAAGCTCCGAGAACTGCAGTGATTGGGGGTCTCACAACATGTCTCCGGGCGTTCCTTCCCTCCTGGTGGAGGCCCTTCAGGCTGGTCTTCCGACTCAACTCAGGTGAGCTTCCCTGGGGGACGGAGCACGGCCCTCTTGCGGCCCACAGCAGGAAGAGGCTCCGGCCAGGGCCTTGAACTGGGCTTCAGGGCCCTCAGGTCGTCCGCAGCCTGGTGTCCGACCAGCTCAGCAACTGCGGGCAGAGCCCCACCCTCGCCGGGCCTCGTGTCTCAACCGGGAAACGGGAGGCTTGCTCTAGAAAAACTTCCTCAACATTGTTTTTTGAATTTATATTCTGTTTTGATAAACAATACACAGTAAGTTTTAGGTCCACCCACCTGTGTCAGGCAAGGCGCTGCACTCACAGCCCCACCCCCTGCTCATTCCTCCTCCCCTCCTCCTCCCCTCCTCCTCCCTCGTTCACTAGTCACTCAGCAGGCACACGGCATGTGCAGGCCCAGGTCTGGGTGCAGGGACAGAGGGGAGCACAGTGTGCAGGCCTCTGTGTAGCCCTCCACTCTGGGGGTGGTCAGAAGATCAGGAACAGACAAAGGGACATCCTGGCCCTCCACCCTCACCCCAGAGGCTCTGAGGAGCCAGCCAGGACCCATCTTCAGGCTCCCTAAGGAGGCCAGATGTTTTCCATCAGACTTGACTTTCTCTAAAGTTTAATAGGAAAGCAATATTTGTTTTTAATTATGAACAGATCATGTACCCTGAACACGCCTTTTCAAAGAGTGCTGCCCATCCCAGTCCTTCCTGACCTCCCAGAGCTCTGCCGGGACGCACAGGGTAACTGGACCCAGGAACGGGCGTCTCTCTCAAGGGGGAAATCGAGGCAGAGGGCTCTCGCCCGCTGCAGCTGAAGCGTCTCAGGAAGCGCGTGGCGAGGGGCGTGCTGGTGCACACTGCGCTCTCCTCCACGCCTGTCCCTGGGGAGCAGGTCTGCTGTGCTGGGGAGCTCGGCACAGTGGGTGGTCTTGTCCGTCTGCGCAGCTAATGAGGACTCTGGTCTTGTGTGGTTTGCTGTGCCTTCGCTGATTTCTGCCTTACCGGCATTGACTGACTTTAGCTGTTGCCCGATCCTGATGCTCCTGCTCCTGCCCGGCCTCGTTCGCCGGGCTCCAGTCTGGAAACCATTTCCCAGTTTCTCCCTCTGTGGGCTGCTTTCAGGAAGATCTGAATGGAGAAGAATCCAAGGGCAAGGCCTTCTCTGGCACACAGAGTGGGTTCGGACCTGTGTGAGGGTGTGACCCAGTGCTTGTAGGCCCAGCAGCTGCTTCGAGATGGAAAGTGCTAGCTGGCCAGCGTCATGCAGAGAGAAGGCACCCCTGGTTCTCACACACTCTCATCGGAAAGAATAGAGATACTTCCATTTACTCAACTCTCAGAACGTTTGATAAAACCCTAAAGATGTTCAGGTAATAAATTTAATTCCAGCTACGGAGTCCAAGAGATAGACTGACTTTCAGGAATTGGAAAGGTCTGCCTGGTCTGTCCTGTGGTCACCGAACACAGGCCTGTGGCCAGCCTGTCCAGACCCTGCCGTGCAAGGCCCTGTGCTTGGTGCTGGGCTCGGACACGGAGTGCCCAGCTCCCGCCCCCCCAGTGTAGGCGTGCTGTCAGCCCGGGGGCAGGGTCTGCTGTGGCCGCAGACCCCCGGGCAGCGTGTCAGAGGAGCTGTCCTCCGGTCAGGCTGCTGTGCTGGCGCAGGAGAGAGAGCAGGCCCCAGCCTCTGGCCAGTGAGGGAGGGCAGTAGGGGCAGGGGTGGGGGAGGGTGCTACACAGAGGAGCAGGGTCGCAGCTACACGGAGGGGCGAGTGGGCAGATGAGGGTCTCCTGGTCAGAGGGAACAACACCGGCAGAGGCCTGAAGACACGATAGAATCTAGTCCTTTCAGTACTGAGTGGGTCCAGTGTTCCTGGGGTGGGTCATGTTGTGAGGGTGGCACATGATGGCCCCGCCCTAGAGGCAGGGGAGTCCCATCGTGGAGGTCCCTGAACACAGGTCAGACACAGAAGGGCCCTGCAGCGGTGGGAAGCACAGGAGCGGCGAGGTCGGACTTGCCGTGAGAAAGTCGCTCTGGGGCAGAGCAGAAGATAGGTCGCTCACAGGGAGGCTGTAGTGTGGAGGCTGTTGTGTTCGTCGAGCCAGAGAAAGTGGTGGTGGGGACCTGGCCACGGTGGAGGTGCTGGGAGTGGGGCCACCGCAGCCTGGTGACTGAGTGGACACGGCTGGATTGAGGAGGAGCAGACGAAGACCCCTAGGCAGACAGATGGGGGCGGGGAGAGCCGTGCTGGTCGGCCCTGCAGGTCCTCGTGAGAGAGCCGAGAGCCGATGCCCAGAGAGTTAGATTCCAAGTCACTCTCCAGGCGAAGGAGAACTCAAGCCTGCCCACAGAGTATGTCAAGTGAGAAGAAATAAGCCCCAGCAAAGATACGTATTGAATAGAAACACACTGAGGAGTAAGTCTTCGAAGGAGCCCAGGAAAGAGAGGGCCAGAAAGGTAACGACAGCAACAACAACAAAATGCAGGAAGATGTGGGATTTTAAGAGTCAAACTTGTAAGAACTAGTTCTGCCCCCATGTATGCAGAGAAATCACGGTGCCCAAGAACGGACGAGCGTCTGTCTGCCAGCGCACTGGCGAACGGGTGGGGGGGAGTTCACGTGGAGGGAGGGGCCTCGCCAGCTGCAGTCCATGGGGGGGGGGGTCAGCAAGCACAGACCATTCTTTCAGAAACTTGGCTGGTTGTGAGGACAAAAAAGTGCTTAGGGCTGTAGAGAATTTAATTTTTTTATTACGTTGGAAGAGATTTAAATATGTTTAATTGAAGGAGCGAAGGAACAGAGAAAGAAGACAGCAGGAGATGTTAAAAATATAGTAAAAGAGTGAATCCATGAAGCCACAGCACAAGGGAGGGTGGCTGGGAAAATATAGCACGATCACCCACCCAGACAAGGGGCGGAGGCGTCTCCAGGGGGAAGGTGGGTGCCGGGAATGCAGGGAAGGTCTGAAATAGTGGCTGGCTGATCTTCTGTTCTGGAGAAGCTGGGTGGGGAATGCCGGGGGCGCCCCGCCCTGCTCAAGGCCTGGGGAGCGAGACCCTGTGTCCCTAGGGCCTCCTGTTTGCTGAAGAGAGTCATTTCTCTCCAGCGTGGCTTGCCCGCCCAGAGCGGAAGGAAGGAAGGGAGGAAAATGGGGTTTTGTCAGGGAAGTGCATGGACAGTGAAGGGCGTGGGCAATGAAGCAGTGAAGGGCGTGGGCAGTGAGGGGTGTGGGCTGTGAGGGGTGTGGGCAGTGAAGGACATGGGCAGTGAAGGGGTGGTGACATGAGGCACTCACAGGAGAGGGTGGAAACTAAAGAGCAAGGAGAGCAGATGAAGAGACAAAGGCAGATGGCGTTCCTGAGGGAAGGGAGCACTGACACTCTGGGCCCAGAAGTATGAGTGAAACAGAATATGGAAAGCTGAAGAAAGCTTCCAGAGAGCTGGGACAGCACCCTGGGCCCGAGAATGGGGTGCTTCTAGTATTTAAAGATGGAGAGAGTCATAATTTCTGCGGGTGACCCGTCATCTGGGGGACTGAAGTAGGATGCGACGCAGGTCACTGGAGACCAGCAGGTGAATCGGTCATCTGCGAGGCATCAGGGGTGGGTCATTCATGCTAAGACTGAAGTCACCCCAGTGACAACAGTGGGTGGGGTAGGGGAAGACACTGACCAGTTCTGGTGTCTGATAAACGAGAAGAGGGCCTGGAAGCTGGTAATGCTGAGATGACACGGGGCAGGTGGTGCTGCCAGCCGGTGCTTCTCAGGGGTTGAAGTGGTTCACAGCTTCTGATGCTGCTGTGCGTGGGGTGTGGAAGGACAAACAGAGGCCACCCGAGAGGAGGGAAGGGCCAGCGTGTCCCTAGAGTGCCTCACAAGAGCACAGCTCCCCCTGGGGCAGAACAGGAGGCTGACGAGGGAAGGGAGAGCTGAGGAAGTTTCCGTGGAGCAGTGCGGAAGGGGGAGGAGCACAGTGAGGTGAGCAGGGACAGGACAGGCCCGGCACACGGGGACGGGAGAGCTGGAGGCCACGTGGCCAGAAGTCAGGGAGCGCTGGAATGGTGGCACCGTGAAGCGGGCTTGTGCCCGAGAGGTGCCGTGAGCCTGGAACAGGTGCTCGTGCCCGGAGAGCCAGTCGCCAGGCGCAGGCAAACCAGGGCTCGGTGGTGAGCAGTGGGGGCTATCAGCTCAGTGGGAACAACTACGGAGTCGGGCTCAAGGGTCCTGCTCCCGTGCGGCTCACCAGACCAGCCCGGTGCTCCGGCCTCGTGCTGGACCTGCCCAGTCCTGGGACCACAGAACTCCCCCATCGGCGGGGCCTCTGAAGCTTGACCTTGGCGGCTGTCAATCCAAGCCTCCACCGGGAAACCCGTTCCACGTCATATAATGCATAAATGATTTTTTTCCCTTAAATTAGGGTTTGACAGATTAATTGTAAAATTGGTATTTTGCTTAAAAACCCTTTCCTTAAGCTCATAAAATGGCATTAAAGAGAAACTTTCTCAGCACAGATTTTTATAAGATGGAGCATATTGAACTGTATTTAAATGTATTGAATGTCTGTAAATTATCACTAGTAAAAGGGAAAAAAGGACATTTTTTTTTATTTCCAAAAGATTTCAATGAGTTTCACACAGCAAGACCTCATGACCCCATCAGTTCAAATGGCTGACGTTCAGAGGGGAGGTCTGTGCTTCTTCAGACGGTGTCTCGCTCTCAGGAAAGGGAGAGGACGGCCGATGGGACGTGTATTACAGTCCCCAGGGGCTGAGATTAAAAAAAAATTTTAATTGCCACAGGGCCTTTCGTTTTTCTATGTAATGCATGTGCGCCAAGAGCACAGACCCTGACTGGCTGCATTCCTGGCTCCTGACCCGGAGTCGAGAGCAGGATCCTCCTGGCAGTGTTTGATAAACTAAACTAAACCCCGTCTTCAACTGGCTGAATCAGAATTCAGCACAAGAAAGTCGCTTGAGTAATTCCTAGGAGAAGGATAAATAAGATCAGCATGGCAGACAGAATAACCCATTTGCTGATGGCGGTGCTGAGGGGGCGAGGGCCTTCACCTCCCTCCACATCCACCCAAGCAGGCAGCCTGGGGGAGCCGGGGGCTGGCTTCAAGCACTTCCCTGGGGCTGTGAGTCTCCTTCCCGTGTCCTGTCTGGAGACAGAGCCGTCTGCTCTCCTCCTCTGTCCACTTGTCCACGTGCTGGGCTCTCACCCAGCTGCTACAATAGAGCCTGTGGATGCGGGAGGGACGGAGGGAGACGGCAAGGAGAAATTACTCTGACACCCTTTCACCTGAGGTTCAAGGTCACACTACAGTGTCAGAGGACGTGCTCACATGGCCCTGAGTGGCGGAGCCCCCATGTCAAGCTGCCTACAGACTCAGGTTGGAAAGACAAGGGTTCAGGAAGCGCCTTCTCCCTCTGTACCTGTTTAGAGCAGAGGACACAGATCTGTTTGCTAAATCGAGTCCGGAACACCCACATCATGAAGCCACCTCATTGTCATCGCCCTTGCTCAGTGCCCTTCCTTCCAGATGCCATAAGGATTAGGTTTAAAACCCACCGAATTGTTGAGTAAAGAATGAAGTTCCAGCCACCTCAAAGGCGTTGAACAAAGGCTGACTCCCCTTGCAGACTGTAGTGGACAATGAGACACGCTGGACAGGCTGGGGACAGTGAGGTCCAGAGTCCATTTCTCATCCTCCTGCGCTGTCTGTCCACCTCCCCTTCCTCCCACTCCCCTCACTCGGAATGGGAGGACCTCTGGTCTGACCCGGTCAGAATTAATGCCCTACCCCACGCTGTCCCTGATGCCCCTTGTCCTCCTCCGGCGGCCGTAGGAGTACGAACGGCACGGAGTCCACCTTCCCCGGCACGGGTGAGGGAGTGACTGTGAGCCCGACAGTCCATCACGGCCAGGGAGTGACAATGTAAAAAAGAAAAGATTCCAGTTATGAGTGTAAGTTTAAAAATGTAACTAAAAGCCTTCATCAAAGTTTAAAGAGCTTCTTGCGCTTTTAGCATTTGCTTATTCTGATTTATTGACAATGACACACCTAGGAACAGTCGTCTCTGCTGAAGCAGCGGAGTAATGGACTTTAGAGAGAGAGGGAAGGGGGGAGGGAGAAAAGGAAGGTGCAGCTCAGAGAAGAGAGGCCGCTGATTACAGCCCACTAATTTGTTATGCACTCCGGCAAATCAGCAGTGATTCATATGACAAATAAGGAGAAAAAATTAACAGCTGTCATGTTGTGATGTGTTAATTTCCTGACAGTCTCTGCACTGAAGCCAATTACTGATTTAAGGGCAGGGAGAGAGAGCCCTGTTCAAGCTTCTAATTAGGCTTCTTCAAGACTAAAAGGATAAAAGCAAAAATAAGAGCAAGAGAATGAGGCAGGTAGGTAGCCGGGCTCCACGAAGCTCACATGCTTTTAAAGCCTCAGTTAAATAGCTTTAAGCTTAAGTGTGTTTAAGATAAGAATTTAGAAACATTTATTCACTTTTATCCCTGACCTGGTGGTTTAGGCTTCTGTGGCGTAATTGGGAGTGGAGCGAGCCCGGTGCTCTTGCCGCCCTCCTTCTGTACGAGTCCGGCTTCTCGGACCTAATCTGCTAATAATACCTCTGTTTAGTCGTGTCAACAATCATCACTGTGACAGACAAAGGGCGGTGGGTGCTCTGCCAGCGTCCTGCTCAGGGACGGTGCAGATGGCCACGTGCTTTGTGGCTGTGCCTCGATGGCCCTGAAATTCCTGCTGGATCTGGCCCCAAAAGAGAGGACCTGGGGTGGGGGTGACTGGCGTCTGGGTGCTTAGAAGTGAAGGCGACCTCCATGTAGACCGAAGGGAGGGGAGAATTCAGACATTGTTGGTTTGACGGTAGCTTCTCCCAAAATGTTGTCTTGCCCGCTGCAGTTAGCTGAGGTATCTATCATATGCATTGGTTCAGTTACACAGAGTAGGAGAAGCTCTACTCTGGGGACCTGAAGGGCATCTCATAGGAAGTGTTAGGGGTTATTGGCTGGTGGGAGATTCATCCCTGATGATTCTGGGCACATTTGTGTTTCACAAAGCTCTTTGTAGCGAGAGCTCCTCCCCTTGTCTGTCATTACGGTCCCTCAGAAACATGGGACTTGAAGGGCCTTGTGCCTCTGAGTGTGACCGGCTGCACAGGTGGCTCTCTTGTGATACTGCCTTCCAAGAAAAGCATCCCTTTCCAATGTGCCCTTCATTCTTTTCTAGGACATGTTTAGATCAAAGACAATTTGTGAAAGTTCTTTTTAGCACTTAGAGAACAGCAGCTTCATGGACTGGTGGCCTGATGACATTGGGGTCCCTTCCCTGCGGTTACCTGAAAGGGCTTTCTCCCCAGGTAGAAGCCGTAATTCCCAATGTTCATGATTTATTTCCTTGTAGGTGGGGGAGATCCATTAGGATTCTTGGGTTGCCTATGACAAGAAAGAGAGTGAGAGACAAAGAGAGAGAAAGGGAGAGATGAAGAAAGGGAAGAAGGGAGGGAGGGAAGGGAAGGAAGGAAAGAAAGGGAGAGGGAAAAAGGTGAACTTAAATGGCTAAAATGAATAGGAAACTTATTGGTCACAAACTGAAGAGTCTAAAAAGCTCTTGCGTTGGGGGGTGGCTGGACACAGAGCCTCAGATAGTGACCATGGGCTTAGAATCGTTGCCTTAACCCAGGGGTCGGGAACCTATGGCTCGGGAGCCAGATGTGGCTCTTTTGATGGCTGCCTCTGGCTCGCAGACAAATCTTTAATAAAAAAAATAATGTTAAAAATATAAAACATTCTCATGTATTACAATCCATTCATTTCCTACCACTCATGTTCATGGTTGTGGGTGGCTGGAGCCAATCACAGCTGTCCTCCAGGACAACACGAAATTTTTATTGGATAAAGAGTAACGTACACGGGTCGTTGTATGGCTCTCCTGGAATTACATTTTAAAATATGTGGCGTTCCTGGCTCTCTCAGCCAGAAAGGTCCCGGACCCCTGCCTTAACCCTTGGCCCAACCTCCTCTGTGTGGCTCACATCCTCAGATGGGCTTTCCCTCTGGCGGTGAACAAGCATCTCACGGGTCCACGTCTGATTGAAAGGGAGAAGCAGGTCTTTCCCCGTGAGTCGCCCCACAGTCCTGAGTGCCCTGGCTGACACGGCTGGCTTGTGCGTAAACGGGCTGCTCTGACTGGTTCAGGCAGGGCCCCAGCCCCTCCACACGGTCGACGCCTGCGTGCGCTCAGACGCTGCGTGAGAAGAAAGGATTTCCCCAGGAAGGAGAATGCGTGTAGAGGGGCAGGCCAAGGACGTGTCCCAGAGTGGACAAGCGGACACAGGAGGACATCTGTGCGAGAGCTCCAGGTCACTGCTGACACCTCTGAGTCCCCTTGTGCTGCACAATACTTGACCACATCTAGGTGATGTGATCTCCTTTGTAAAAGGGAGTGGGTGGGAAGGGTGAGCAGGTGATGGGCACAGGCGTGTCAGCAGCGGCATCAGCGGCATCTCCGCTGGTGCCCACATTTGCAGCACTGGATGTGGAGTTCAGACGGACAGCACGCTCCCCCCTCCCCGACTGCACGGCTTTCTTCCCGTGGAGATTTATCGCGTGTCTGGGAGCAGAGCAGGCCCCTCACCCGGAGGCAGTGCCGTGGCCCTGGGTGATGTAGCGCTGCGCAGAGACCTGTGCCGCTCCAGCGGAGGTCACGCCAGCTCCGTGCCCAGGAGAGTTGCCGCCTCCCGCTACCCTTGTGTCTGGGTCCAGGGTAAACGCATCATTACTACAATTAAGGGATCACTCGTGCGTGGCCCAGGGAGGGGAAACAGGTCCCCAGGGCCCCACTTCCTCCTGACGGCGCCCTCCTTCCAGGCAGGTGTTCTGATTAAAAGGCTCCCATAGTTTATTTCATTAGGAGCCACTGTGGGCATTGCCTGAGACAACCAGGACCTTTCTACATTGATTTTGTTGGTGACTGCGATGCTAAACTTGAAGGGACGGCTGAAAGGTAATTCACTCTCTGTGCTTTGCTCAGCCCTGACCCGTTATCAATTGAGTTGAGATAAGTCAGCACGGGAGACGTTGAGGATTATTTTTTAGGACGGTTCGCTGAGTGAGTAGCACATGCATTTACCTCCCGAGAGCTGTCTGTCCGACAGACTTAGGATGTCCTGATTCCTGTGGTGCCTCCATCCATGTCACGGTGTTCTCCAGGAGAGGGCCGTGTCCTCGGGGAGCCCTGTCCTGGCCTCCGGGAGGAGCTGCCCGTGGTGTGGGAGGGTTTCATATCACCTGTGGTGTCCTGAGAAGGCCTTGCCCTGTGTGGGAGACCTTGAGAGCCGCCTAGGGTTCCGTGAGTGGGAAGGACAGGGAGCTGGCTGAGCCCCAGGACGCCGGGAGGAGTAGCCAACACATCCTATGAGAGGGCAGGAGGGTCATCTAACTAGAGACAAGGGTGTGGGAGGCGGAGGCGGGGTGGAAACAGAAGAGCCCTGAAGGACCAGGAGGGTGGCAGAGACCCCGGACAGAACCCTGGGAACTCTGGCTCCGGGAGAACCAGCGGTGCTCCCCAGGCTGGAGCTGTGGGCGGGAGCCGCTGAACGGGCATCGGGCGGCGAGGTCTGTGGCTTGTGGAGCGCTCCAGCCGCTGTCTCTCGCTGGACGCATTGCCTCCCCGGGCCTCCCAGCCTCCTCCAGTGATTGTGAGAGGTCGAGGGACACCCTCTGTTTCCTCATCCTCACTTACCCACCTCCGCTTCCTCCCTGGGTCTCCCTCTGCCTGGTCCTCCCTCCTCTTCACCCCTCATTGCTCATCCTGCTTTTGCCGCGAGCGTCCCTGACTGTGTTCATCTCTGGTGGGCTTGAATCATGGCTCGAGGGAGGTAGGAGAATTCAGTAGGGTGGTGAGGAAAGCCCCCAAAGCAAACAGACAAACCACACCCAAACCAGCAGGTTACCCAGTGGGCGTGGTGGAAGGAGGGTTTGGAGTCTGCCTCCCCGAGCCTGTCAGCCCTCCCTGCCCTCGGCCCTGACTCTCCGTTCACGCCCACCATGCCCACTCTTGTCCTCATATCTGTTGGCCCACGAAAAAGACACTTTTACCATGGCAGGTGGGGTGGCAATTTGGGACCCCAGCAAAGTCCATGCGTGAAGATCACATTTGTCTTGTCTGGGTTCCTCTCTTCCATCCAAAACCATTTGAGGTAGCTTTTCTCCCCCCCCCCCCAGGTACCTGCAGATGTTTCCTGGGGTTCTGGTTGGGCTCCATGGTCAGGCACCTGCAGATGTTTCCTGGGGTTCTGGGGTTCTGGTTGGGCTCCAAGGTCAGGCACCTGCAGATGTTTCCTGGGGTTCTGGTTGGGCTCCATGGTCAGGCAGCTCCAGGCACCTGCAGATGTTTCCTGGGGTTCTGGGGTTCTGGTTGGGCTCCATGGTCAGGCACCGCAGATGTTTCCTGGGGTTCTGGGGTTCTGGTTGGGCTCCATGGTCAGGCACCTGCAGATGTTTCCTGGGGTCCTGGGGTTCTGGTTGGGCTCCATGGTCAGGCAGCTGCTGCCTTTAAGAGGCACAGTTTTCTGGTGTGAATGTGGCCTTATCAGCTTCCTCTCTCCCTGCTCTGCCGAATGTTATCAGTGGGGCTCTGGGAAGCGTTTGAATTAGGGATGCAGCCGTGATGAAAGGGGTTATGTTGCTACAAAGCTTTGAGCTGATGGAGTGGCCGGTGCTGAAAGAGCGGGCAGATAGCGGTGCCTGAGGCTGTTCTCTGTGACACGAGAGCACAGGAGCAGGTCAGACCGCAGCCCCAGGGACCCGTGTGTGTGATGAGTGCGAGCCTGCGGAGTCCGTGGTCAGGGCGGAGGCGCGGCCCTTCCATCTGTGCGCAGTACCTAGGGTTCTTCTCGTGTTAGGACAGAGCGAGCCTCCCAGACCTCCGCCAGCTGCACGGAGGAGGCAGCGCTGTGGCAGAGGGCGGAGCCGCGGGGAGCAGGACCTCGGAGCTGCACAGGCTCATTGTCCCACAGGGCCCTGTGCACCCAGAGAAAAGCAGGTCCCATCAGCACTGAAAACAAGAGCGCTCTCACGCTCCCCTGAATACTGCTGTGGGAGGGGTGGGGGCCCCGTGCTCGGTCACCTCTCAGCTTGTTTAGATGAGGTCAACAACAAAGGAGGTAGTCCCACCTGTCTCTGGGGCAGTTTCTGACCTGGAACCTGGGGACCCGTGGGGGCCCACACGCGGCCCACAGAGAGACTGGAGAGACTGAGATGACACGAGAAATTCTGTTTGTAAGAGAAATGGGCCTTCCCCCGTGAAGGACGCACCAACTTCATCAGGTTCTCAGAAAGGATGGGAACCCCCAGGGGCTGAAGATGTTTCCCCTTCCTGCTTCTGAACCAGGTGCTGAGGTCAGACAGCGGCTCGGACCCTGGCTTTGCTCTTACACAGCCCCAGCAGGTCCTGCGACCTCGTCCCCTGTGCGCCGCGGTCTCCCGGACGCTGCGGGACGCCCACACGCGCTCCGGGAAGCACCGCTGGGGTGGAAGGGGCGCTGCATGTTGGGGTACAGCAGCACGTGGCCGGGGGCTGTGGAGCACCAGCTTGGCCTCTGCTGGAGAGCCCCTCGTCTCGGGATCATTCTCTCACCTGTAACAGGGGTGCAGCCAGTCCAACCTGCCGGCCTTGCGGGGCCGCGATGAGGGGTGTGGGTGACGAGGGAGAGCGCAGAGGAAGGCTGAGCACCAGGCCCGGCGGGGTCTCTGAGCCTGTGCCTGCGTGGCTCACTCCAGAGCGGGGCCATGGGCCTGGTCATCGGCTAGTCTTCCAGCCCCCCCCCCCACCTTCCCTTTTATGAAGCCTCGAGAGCACGGGGAGGAGAGCACGTTTTGATTTTAATAGGGAGAACAATTCACTTGCTTATAATGAAGCGCGACAGGCAGATGGTAACAAGTAAATACACTACAAACTGTGTTGCAAGCCTCTCAGGTATCAGAAAATAACTAGTTTTAGTTGCTTTTTATCTATTATGGAGAATGTCAAGAATTTGACAACAGAGTATTTAATAAAAAATACTATAATTTGTGTTTAAGCGGTAGCAATAGATAGTACATTTATTTTATTTCTATCTAAGGAGACAGGTTAGGGATTTCTTAAAGGAATTAGGAAATGCATAGTGAGAGGTTTAATGGGCCTGGGATAAGCAGGCCGCAGACTGGGGTCCCCAGGGCTGGTACAAGGGGACAGGTAGCTGGGATCGGGTCATGTGCCAGCCTCCGTGGAGAACTGAGGGAAACACAACCTCACAGTCCAGTAAAATACCCCACGATGGTATTCTCATACGGTCCCTACAGGCGCCCCAGGCTGGCTCCCTCCGGGGGAGGACCCAGGACACAGGTGGAGAAGAGGTGAATTCAGGAACGACCCTCGCTAGGGAGCCTAGAGAGAGGCTCAGCGTTGCTGGAGCTTGATCGCTGGTGACAGAGAAGTCAGAGCAGTGTGCACGCCCACCAGAGGGGAGCGAGGGCACGGCGGTGGTCTCCTAGAGTGCCGCTCGGCCACACTCAGCTCACACGTGTGTGCCAGACCTCAGAAGTGCAACAGGGGTGCAAAAGAGCAAAGCACTTCCTTGTAACCACGCAGCACATTTAGTTTAAGGATGTGTACGCGCCTGTGGAGATGTGTGCCTGTGAATGCATGTTGTGCTGTGTGTGCATATGCAGCACATGGCGTGTGTGTGTGAGTGTGTGTTTGTGAGCATGTGCTGTGCATGTACACGTGTGTCTGCACACACGTACAGATGTGGATCAGAAGGCTGTGCAGCAATGTCCTGGTATGTTTACCTCGAGGAAGAGGATGGCATCAGGAGTAGAGCAGGGCCTGACGCGCGCAGCCAGCCCGGAGACGGAGTCCAGGGCTGCTCACTCTCTGCTGCAAGTGTGCCGGATGGTAGTGCCTGTTCCCGGAGACGGAGTCCAGGGCTGCTCACTCTCTGCTGCAAATGTGCCGGATGGTAGTGCTTGTTCCCGGAGACGGAGTCCAGGGGTGCTCACTCTCTGCTGCAAGTGTGCTGGATGGTAGTGCCTGTTCCCCGAGACGGAGTCCAGGGCTGCTCACTCTCTGCTGCAAGTGTGCCCGATGGTAGTGCTTGTTCCCCGAGACGGAGTCCAGGGGTGCTCACTCTCTGCTGCAAGTGTGCCGGATGGTAGTGCTTGTTCCCCGAGACGGAGTCCAGGGGTGCTCACTCTCTGCTGCAAGTGTGCCGGATGGTAGTGCTTGTTCCCCGAGACGGAGTCCAGGGGTGCTCACTCTCTGCTGCAAGTGTGCCGGATGGTAGTGCTTGTTCCCCGAGACGGAGTCCAGGGGTGCTCACTCTCTGCTGCAAGTGTGCCAGATGGTAGTGTTGTTATTTCTGGATGTTGAGGATTTAGGTATTTGCCTGTTCTCTGTACTTTTTGTATTTTAACTTTGCCAAGATAAAAAAATGACGAGCAGGAGAGGAGAGAGTGAGACAGCCGTGTGATGTGGGGGGTCTGGGGCCCAGAGGAGGGCGGAGATGGGCGTGGGGACAGGAGGACAAGGCCCTGTTGGGTTTTGACCTCATCCGTGCAGACAGAGAGGTTGGATTTGAACATCCCCAGGGTTCTTCTGGCTCTGACATCCCACCTGTGTTAACTGGCTGGGACATTCTGTTTGAGCTTAGGAAGGAAGAGGCCAAAGAGGGCTAACGGGCTGAGCTGGACTGGGAGGCCACGGGGAGGCCACGGGAGCTTGGACAGGACGAGGAACGTGAGTCCTTTGTAGGGATGAACGGCAACTCTGTGAGATGGAGCCGTCGAGGACCAGGCTGCAGGGAGGAGGTGTGCACGGCGTAGTCAGGGGTGGGTCATCGGGTCATTGGGCAGCAAGATGAGGTGTCACCTGGGTCCCTGTCTCCACGTGGTCACGCAGCCCTGGGGAGATCCCACCCTGAGCGGGAACCACTGTCCATCTCCAGCCCAACTGCTGTGGAACATCACCCAGCAACCAGATTTTCTAAGTTTTCTAAAGAAACTGCAATCCCAGCTTTATATGAAACCTGTTAATTTCTAGATGCTTGCTCAACTTACTTATTTTTAATTTTCCACTGATTTGAAGAAGAGGGGGGAAGAGAGAAAGAGGGAGAGAGAAAGAGAGGGAGGGGTATACAGGGAGAGAGAAGTACAAACCTGTTTTCCACTCAGTTCCATTTAGTTGTGCACACATTGCTTCTTACATGTGCCCTGAGTTGGGGCGGAACCCATGACCTCTGTCATGCTGGGATGGTGCTTTATCCACTGACCCACCCAGCCAGGCACTGAAATGGGCAAGGGTACTTCAATGGGAAGAACCTCCCCTGGTAGATGTGAGCAGGAAGGACCATAAGAACCTCAAGGGAAGACCTGCACGCCCCCCCTCCGTCCTGCACCCCCCCCGTCCTGCACACCCCCATCCTGCACACCCCCGCCCCCCCGGCCTGCACGCCCCCCCCCCGTCCTGCACACCCCCCGTCCTGCACACCCCCATCCTGCACACCCCCGCCCCCCCGGCCTGCACGCCCCCCCCCCCGGCCTGCACGCCCCCCCCCGGCCTGCACGACCCCCCCGGCCTGCACGCCCCCATCCTGCACACCCCCGCCCCCCCCCCGTCCTGCACGCCACCTCCCCTGACCCCCCCTCGTCCTGCACACCCCTGCCCCCCCCCGTCCTGCACGCCGCCCCCCCCACCCCCGTCCTGCACACCGCCCCCCTCCGCCCCCCGCCCTGCTGAGCAGCTGGCTCCCCGTTGTGGCAGCAGAGCCACGTTCCAGCCACCTGAGTGTGTGCAAGTCCTTCAGAGTTTGTGAGTCTTGGTTTCCTAAGGAGTTGAGTGGGAGTCTGGCCCCACGCACCAGAAGTTAGAAAGGAGACAGTCGACAGAAGCAAAGGAGCACACTCAGGAGGCTACGACTCCTGCACACCCAGCGTGAATGCTGCCATCAGACCATGTCCCTGAGAATTACCCTCCGTGCTCTGTGCGGGCAGTGGACCCTGGAGGCGCTCTGTGCGGGCAGTGGACCCTGGAGGCGCTCTGTGTGGGCAGTGGACCCTGGAGACGCTCTGTGCGGGCAGTGGACCCTGGAGGTGGCAGTGGACCCTGGAGGCGCTCTGTGCAGGCAGTGGACCCTGGAGGCGCTCTGTGCAGGCAGTGGACCCTGGAGGTGGCAGTGGACCCTGGAGGTGGCAGTGGACCCTGGAGACGCTCTGTGCGGGCAGTGGACCCTGGAGGTGGCAGTGGACCCTGGAGGTGGCAGTGGACCCTGGAGGTGGCAGTGGACCCTGGAGATGCTCTGTGTGGGCAGTGGACCCTGGAGGTGGCAGTGGACCCTGGAGGCGCTCTGTGCAGGCAGTGGACCCTGGAGGCGCTCTGTGCAGGCAGTGGACCCTGAGGTGGCAGTGGACCCTGGAGGTGGCAGTGGACCCTGGAGGCGCTCTGTGTGGGCAGTGGACCCTGGAGACGCTCTGTGCGGGCAGTGGACCCTGGAGGTGGCAGTGGACCCTGGAGGCGCTCTGTGCGGGCAGTGGACCCTGGAGGTGCTCTGTGCAGGCAGTGGACCCTGAGGTGGCAGTGGACCCTGGAGGTGGCAGTGGACCCTGGAGACGCTCTGTGCGGGCAGTGGACCCTGGAGGTGGCAGTGGACCCTGGAGGTGGCAGTGGACCCTGGAGACGCTCTGTGCGGGCAGTGGACCCTGGAGGTGGCAGTGGACCCTGGAGGCGCTCTGTGCAGGCAGTGGACCCTGGAGGCGCTCTGTGCAGGCAGTGGACCCTGGAGGTGGCAGTGGACCCTGGAGGCACTCTGTGTGGGCAGTGGACCCTGGAGGCGCTCTGTGCGGGCAGTGGACCCTGGAGGTGGCAGTGGACCCTGGAGGCGCTCTGTGTGGGCAGTGGACCCTGGAGACGCTCTGTGCGGGCAGTGGACCCTGGAGGTGGCAGTGGACCCTGGAGGCGCTCTGTGCGGGCAGTGGACCCTGGAGGCGCTCTGTGCGGGCAGTGGACCCTGGAGGTGGCAGTGGACCCTGGAGGTGCTCTGTGCGGGCAGTGGACCCTGGAGGTGGCAGTGGACCCTGGAGGTGCTCTGTGCGGGCAGTGGACCCTGGAGGCGCTCTGTGCGGGCAGTGGACCCTGGAGGTGGCAGTGGACCCTGGAGGCGGCAGTGGACCCTGGAGGTGCTCTGTGCGGGCAGTGGACCCTGGAGGCGCTCTGTGCGGGCAGTGGACCCTGGAGGCGCTCTGTGCGGGCAGTGGACCCTGGAGGCGCTCTGTGCGGGCAGTGGACCCTGGAGGCGCTCTGTGCGGGCAGTGGACCCTGGAGAGGCCATTTCCATTGCGATCAGATGTGACCCTCACACAGTTGGGAGCCCCGTCTCCTGCCTGTCTCCAGTGGTCATCACCGGGCGGCTGCACTGAGGAAGGAACTCCCCCCCACCCTGGCTCTCTGCCTCTCACCCTATGCGAACTTCTCCAGCTATGACTACACTCTCCTAGCGGACACTGCTCCACAGAGCAGTCACCTCTGAAGAAGATCACAACAGTGAGAAGTCTGGAGACGCTGCACCAGAGGCTCTCCGGGGCCCTTTGGGGACAGAAGGACCGCTCTGCTCAGGTGTTTGAAGAGAGGCATGTGTGGGTGTGGAGAACCTTGCACTGTCCCAGTCAGAGTTGTGCAGTGGACAGCTTCTGTGCCTTGGAGGTGCTCATGCCAAGGCCAGCGGCTCTCGGAGAGGCGTCACCTCCTATCTGGAGTAGATCTTACTACCTGCTTCACACGAAGGCTTCTTCCAGTCCAGGTTCTAGGAGTCTCCAGCAACCAGGCATCATGGACATTTCTAAAACCAAGGGCAGGGGCCTCCTCTGAGCCCCCTGGGCTGGCTGGTTCTCTGCAGGACAGAAGCAAACTCACACGTGGGTGATACACAGCCCTCTGCCCCACGGTCTGCCCAGGTATGGCCTGTGGCACAGCCAGAGCAATTAATAACCTTGGCACCTGGATGAGAACTCCTGGCAGGTTACCCTGTTCTCCATTTGCCTTCCTGGGGCCTGTGAATAAATTAATCCCCTAATACATAATTAACTTGAAGTTGAAAGGTGAAGTCAAACTTAACCAATTTACTGTTCTGGAGCTGGTTTAGTTCGGATCATGTGATTTTAATTCTTTCCGTATGACCAGGTGATGGGGAAGGCGGAAGGGGGAGCGGAAAATGCACAGATTAATTTCGTTCCTTAACCTCCCTAATGCGCCTGCTTGCTCGCATCGTGTTGCAGACAGCAGATCATCACATGATTTATGGGACTGACCGCTGCCTGCATCTCTCAGGCTAATGACACACACGCTGGAGTCATTGATTTGTATGAGGGGCCCCCACTCTTCATTTATCACAATTTAATGTAAGAGTTTGCAATGCAGAGAAAAAAATCCACATGGGAAACACGGGCCCATAGGCCCAGCCGCCAACCAGTTATGAATCATTTGCTGCCTTTTAATATATAGACTATTCTATTCTGGAAAATGCCCCATAAGGTCATATTCTTCTCCTGAACATCCTGACAATTAAAGTCCCCAAGAAGCTGTTTTAAGATGCACGACCCACCAGCACCTTTGTTAGCTCACGTCCTCTTGTAATGCATGCCATCGATTTGCGTCTGAACTCTCCGGAACCCTTCAGAAGCCATAACCCGCGGAAGTTTCCGAGGGCAGCGCTGTACAACCCAAGGGTGGGTGCCTGTCAGCCGGGCCAAGTGTGGGCGCGGGGCCGGCCCCACCCCCTACAGAGCCTGTGGACAAGCCCAAAAGGCCTTGTGCCCCCAAGGGCCAGACCAACCCCCCAAAATTAACAGCATTTGAAAGTAGAGTATTTAATTTTGGATTATAAAAAGTGGTCATAAATTAATAATTTGGAAGAGTCAGAAAAGGGACAAAGGTCTGACGAACAACAATGCGGAGAGTGCCTGCCCCTCTCAGACAGCAGAGCGCGGGAGCACAAGCAAGGCCTCAGGCAGTCTGGCTCGTCACGAGGATTCCACGCTTAAGGAAGAAAAAAGGCAGTTTGCTTAAAACACACACGGGCACATTCTATAGTAAAATGGAAAACACATTTCTTTTTTTCAAAATAAAGCATAAGCCTTCAAATAAATGTGCTCATGCAAGGAACTTGACCATGTCCCACGGCTTCTAGATTGTCCTGCAAACACAGGTGGTAGTGGTGCTCACCTGTCAACAGCTAGGACCCTGGCACTTCCTTCCACAGTCTCTGTGCCAAAGGCCAGTCTCCAGGCACCTGGGTGGCCTGCGTGGAGTCAGCCAATGGCAACTGCTGACTATTCTTTAAGTTGGCAGTTATGTACACTTCCACCTTTGTTAGCCCTCCTAGGGACCCTGGGAGGCGAGCACAGTGGCCACCATCTCACATAAGGAAACAGCCTCAGGACTCTGGGTCATAAAATAAGTTTCACTAAAATAAAAGAATTGAAATTATGAGGAATATGTTCTCTGATTACAATGTAACTGAACTAGAAATTAGTAACAGAAAGATATCTGGAAAGTCCACAAGCATTTGGAAATTAAATAACATGCTTCAAAATAACCAGTGGGTCAAAGAAAAAAAATCACAAGAGGCATAAGGAAACACTGTGGCCTGAAAATATTATAGATGAAAAGAAAACATAGTGCCTCCCCCTTATTCACAATTTCGCTCTCTGAGGTATCAGTTACCCATGATCTGAAAATATTAGAGAATCCCAGAAGTGAACAATACATACATTTTCCATTGCACACCATTCTGAGTAGTGTGACGGCCTCTTTTGCCATCCCACATTCATTGTGCTGGGGACGTGGGTCCTGTCTTTTCCCAGCATCTCCGTGTTGTATTCACTCCCTACTCATTGTATATCTCACCTAGTAGCTATCTCAGTTACAGATTGGTTATCAGAGAGGGACCACATTCACATAAATTTTATTAAGCCTATTGTTATAATTGTTCTATTTTATTATTAGTTATTATTGTTAATTTCTTACTGTGCCTAATTTATAAATTAAACTATCATGTATGTATGTATGTATATATGTATAGGAAAAAATTGTATATATAAGGGTAGGTGCTATCCACAGTTTCAGGTGTCCACTGGGGGTCTTGGAACATATCCCCAGGGATGAGGGGGGTGACTGCATGTCAACATATGTGAGTGACAGTTAACAGTGATAAAAGAAACTTTAAAGCACAAAATGCTTATAATTGAAAAGAAGAGAAGGAATAAAATCAATGATTTAATCTTCACTTGAAGAAATCGAAAAAGAAGAGCAACTAGAACCCAAAGTGAACAGCAGGGAAAGGAATCATGAAGAACATGTATCAATGAAATTGCTGTAGACTGTTGAGAAAATCTATAAAGACACAATCTAGATCTTTACAGAACCAATAGAATTTATAAAACTCTAGACAGACTGACCAATCAATAAAGAAAGAGATACACATAAATTACCAGTATCAGGAGCTAAAGAAGGAATGTATCCTACAGGTATTAAAAAGAGAATAAAGGGATATTTGAATAACTTTGTGTCAGTAAATTCAACAAGTCGTAAAATTGACAAATTCCTTCAATAATACAAACTACCAAAGCTCACTCAAGAAAAAATAGATAACCTGAATAGCCCTATATCTATTGAAGTAATTAAATTCATAATTTAAAAACTTGTGACAAAGTAAACCTGAGGCCCAAGTGTTTCAGTGATGAATTCTACCATCCACTTATGGACCAAGCAATAGTAATTCTTCACAAACACTCTAGAAAATACAGGCGGAGGAACACGTCCCAACTCATTTTATGTGGCCAACATGAACCTGATACAAAAGCCAGACAAAGACATTACCGTAAAAGAAAACTATACATGATCACACCACATAAATATGCATAAAAAGCGTCCATTAAAAATTTTAAACAAATCAATTCCAGCAAGATTCAGATTTGTACGACAGGCCCCATTTAGTATAGTAAGTCAAGGAAAATAAATAAAAGGCATAGAGATAATATGATAATCTAGAAAGAAAATGTAAGGAATCCATAAAATAAGATAGAATTAATAAATGAGATTAGCAATGTAGCAGGAAATAGGTCCATATATAAAAATAGTAAAAACAATAAAGTAGAGATTTAAAACTATTATTTATAATAAGAATAGTATCAACAATATAAATTAGCGATAAAATGAACTGAGTGCAAGACCTCTACACTGAACACTGCCAATTACTGCTGAGACAGCGCAGGGAAGACATAGAAACTGTGCCATATTTAAGGATTATAAACAATATTATTAATATTTCACTTTTTCTCAAGTTGACTAAAGAGTCAGTAGACTTCTAATCAAAATCCCTGAAAACCTAATGTAAAAATTAACAAGCTGAGTCTAAACTGTGTGTGGAAATGCAAAAGCCTTATAAAAGTAAAAATAACTTGAAAAGAAAAATCAAGTTAGAGGACTTAAACTACAACATCTTAAGACAGTAAGACAATATAGTCTTGGTAGAAAGATATGAATCAACGGAATAGGACAGAATTTAGAAATGGAACTGTGCGTATACATATCGTCAGTTGAGTTCTGACAAAGGTATCAGGGTTGTTCAGTGGAGAAGAGAATCTTTATAATGAATCTGCTGAAGTAACTACATACCCATATGGAAAATATAAACCTCATCTCTGACCTCTCGCTGTACCCAAAACTGACATTTCTGGAGGAAGATTGAGAAGTAAATCTCCGTGAGTGTGGGCTAGGCAAAGGTTTTTTTGCAAAGGTTTCTCAGCTAGGACACAAAAACAATATAAGAAAAAAAATGATAAACTTGATTTACCTAAATTAAGGACTTTTACTCCTTGAAAGGCACTGTCTCTAGACTGGGAGAAAATATTTGCTAAATATGTCTGAAAAAGGACTTGTATTCAGAATATATAAGAACTGGAACAAGTCAAATATCAGAAGACAGGCAACCCAATTTAAAATGGCAAAACACTTAAAGATCCTTCATCAAAAAAGTTACATGGCTGTCAGACGCTTCACACATGGGGAGATACACAGGGAAATGCCAGTGTACCACAGTGAAACACTCCTGTACACACACCAGAACATGGTGGAGTTGGGAAGAGTGACAACCCCAAATGTTAGTGAGGGTGTGGAGCAGCTAGAACTCACACTGCCAATTCAGAAAACCGGCAGTTTCTTCCGAAGTTAACATGCGTATGACCCAGCAGGCCCACTCATAGGTGTTGACTCAGGATCAATGAAAACAGGTAGTAGAATGCCACTCTGCCACAAACAATAACACACAACGACATGGCTGAAACCAGAAGCTCTATGCGGAGGAAGAGCCAGATACGAGAGAGTATGTGCTGTGAGTCGTGTGTGAAACTCTCAGAAAGGTGAGCAGAGCGACAGGAAGATGGGTGGGTGTCGCGCTGCGGAGACACGGTGCGGGGATGTTAAGGAATTTGGGGGGGTGATGGAAATGTCCTCTGTCTGGTTGTGCTGGTGCTTACACAACTATATGCATTTTCTGAAACTCGGCAGATGCTGGCACACTTACAGCAAGTCATCCTGCCTGCGAATCGTGCCTCAGTAAAGATGATTTCCATAAAAGCACGGGAGACAGTTGGGCAGCTCTGGGATTTAAAAAGTGGATTTGGCCAAGGACCTCTGGCACCCCTGTCGAAACAGACGTTTGCTGTGAGGCACATTGGGGACGGGCGTTAGGGACCGCCGTTGGGCAGAGAGCAGGTGTTCGGTGGGTCCAGGCCAGGACACAGCCACGGGGACCCCCCGGATGAGCTGGGTTTCATCTCCGCTCTGCTCTTAAAAAACCGTGTACGAGCTGGCAAGCACCCAGGCCGCCCCGAGCCTGTGCCTGCCTGTGTCCTCGCCTGCACAGTGGGCACTGGACACCCTGTCCAGCTCAGAGGCTGTTGTGCCAGTCGGTCGAGTTATCAGGTGGCAGAAAGGCTCTCCAGACGTGGAGGCGCTGGCATGTGAGGGAGCAGGGGCGTCTCAGCTCAAGGTCAGCACATACAGTCGTAAAACCCCTGCTGGCCTTGAGCAGCAGGGGCACAGAATCGCGTGTCTTCTCACGGGATGTTCTGACCACTTACCTTGGTGCTTCAGTGGGTTTGTTTAGATCTGAGATATGTTGCCTGCAACCCTCAAGATCAGAGAGAACAAAGCCCCTCTATGAAGGGGCCCTTATGGGCCACACTAGATAACGTCATTATCCTATAAACAGGTGATAAACGGCAGAGTCCGGCTCATCTCAGACTAATCCAGTTCTAATCCCTTCAAGGGTCTGGAAAGATGCCAGGGAATAAAAGGCCACTGCCACTTAGCAAGCTGCATCTTGTGAGTGGATTTGTCACCCGTCAGCCCTCAGCATCTGTCTGGTTGTCCAGACATGACAGGCAGGACGGGTGGGGGTAGGTGAGGGAGAAAGTGCCCTCGCTTCACGTGACGAGGCAAAGTCATGTTCCTTCCTGCTCCTTGGGACCTGAGCTTGAAGAAAGACAGCTGACAGCTCCTAAACACCCACAGCAATTACAGCAACGCCAGTCACCAGCGAGCGCTCAGCTCGGAGCTCTGTTCCCAGGGAGTGGAGGGAGGCTACCCTCTCCCACGGGCTGGGGAGCACTGGGGTTTCATGGCTCTGAGCCTCTGTCTCTGCTGCATTAAATGGAGTTAAATAAAGCATGAGGAGATTAAACGGGAGTACGGACGTCAAGTGCCTCGGGAAGTCTGCGGCCCTTACGAAAGCATTCAGAAAAGCCAGGTTCCTCCCCTCCTGTAAACCTGCAGCAGGCAGTTTTCCACCGCGGGGTCTCTAAGAACATTCAAGCAGAGGGCACACAGCTAGAACTGTCCTTCCTCCTGGCTAGACACGGTCAGGACTGCTGCCACTGAATATTAATATAAAACTGTCCCCTGCCATGGGCCTTGGAGGCTGTCACCCTGCCCTGGCAGGGACCTCTGTGTGGACAGGCCGTGGTCACCGATGCTGACGGAACTCCCCTCTCTGGCCCAGTGAGGAAAGACGGTTTCCTCCATCGTGGGTAGCGAGGTCCGGCTGCCTGGAAACCTGGGGTCCTGCTCCCCGCTCTGGTCTGGGCGTCCTCCGGGACGACACCCTCTGGGTGGATTTAGCGCACCCTTCAAAGACCAGGATTACGAGGGACACTCCTGTGGTCCTTGCTCAGTGGCAGCAGGAGAGCACTCCTGAGATGAAAGGAAAGCACACTTGATCCCCTTCTGACAGGCCCGTCAGCTGTGCTCAGAGTGGAGATGAAGTGGCCGTGGTCCGGGCGGCCGGGCCCCAGGGGAGGGCTGGAGAGCAGGCCCCGGGCCCGGCCCCTGGCTGGTCGGCTCTGGCTGACCGCTCTAGCCCCGGCCTCGCCGTCCGCAGTTCCGTTCAGTGACTACAGGGTGAACACCATCTCCATTAACAGCCCACCGTTAGGGCGTCGCCGTGCCCACTGCTCAGCAGCATTGTCCACACGCCCTCAGGGCCTAATCAGCTGATGATGGCGGAGAACGAGGAGGGCCCCCCCCCCCCCGTCAGCCCGAAGGAAGGGCGCTTTTCTCTTTTAGTGCCCTCGCCCGCCCTCCTCCTTCCCACGGCTCCGCGCCGTAAATTAACGTCGCTGCTGCGACGGCGGCCCTGCTGCCACGCGAGGACTCGGCTCTGGTCCCGGAATATTTTACCTCAGCATTTATTTGTCCATAAAATAAAGCAGGATTTATGGGCCGACTCTCCAGTTTGAGGGCTGCATGGACAGCAGCTGGAGCCCATCCTCACCCCTCCGCAGGGGGAGACACAGGGACGCTCCCAGGAGTGGAGTAGCCCTGCGTGCTGGGTGCCTGCGGCCGGGCCCGGGCGGTGCCTGCTGGCCGAGGCTTCCCTCTGAGAGGGCACGGGCCTCAGAGGTGTGGGGACGGCCCGTGAGGGGCGGGCAGCCTTGTGAGGGGAGGGTGCGGACAGATGGACAGAGAGCTGGCTCCTCGGGGTGGACACCACTCGCCCCGGGCCCAGACCTGTCCCTGTTGTCCCAGCAGTCTGCTGAGAGTGGGGGGTGGCTGCTGACACCGCGGCACCCGGAGACGCAAGGCCCCGCCGGCAAGACGCAGAGGTGGACTTCCTGACACCCACCGTGTGCACAGACCCTTCCCGGGAAGCAGAGGCTCCACCTCTGAGGACCCGCTCCAAAATTATAATTCATTGACTCTGAAGCCAATCATTTTCTATTTTGACTGCTGGCTTAGGAATATTCATATTTTCCACTGCATTTAAATTTTCCTGTGCCATTAAAATCTCCGAGCTCTATAATTAGGTCTCTCCTGATAGATATGGATGAAGTGTCTGTACCGGGGAGAGGACGCAGGAGCCTCTGGGAAGCAGGGGGTTTGCCGGGGGCTTCCCTCAGCGCTGCTCTCCTCCCCGTTCTCCCGTCCAGCTGGGGCTGCCCCCAGCCCCACGCCAGGCTCCCAGGACGACAGCTGCACCCACTGCCCGCGGCCCTCTCCCAGGAGGACGGCTGCACCCACTGCCTGCAGGCCCTCTCCCAGGAGGACGGCTGCACCCACTGCCTGCGGGCCCTCTCCCAGGAGGACGGCCGCACCCACTGCCCGCGGGCCCTCTCCCAGGACAACGGCTGCACCCACTGCCCGCGGCCCTCTCCCAGGACGATGGCTGCACCCACTGCCCGCGGCCCTCTCCCAGGACGATGGCTGCACCCACTGCCCGCGGCCCTCTCCCAGGACAACGGCTGCACCCACTGCCCGCGGCCCTCTCCCCGCCGGTGCTGGGGCGCACCGCCCCTGAAATGTTGACTCGGGCAGGATTTGCGTGCTGAAAGCTTTGTTCCTGACACGGGTGATATTTATGAAATAAGTTCCTCTGGTCACAGCAGCCAAAACAGATGTGGCAGCCACCCCACATGTGTGTACAAAACTGCTCCTGCTCAAAAATAAATACGTCTGTACACACGCAGGTGGAAGTCTTCTCTGCTCCAGGTAAATGCACTCCTACAGGATGAAATACAGCACATCAGCCCTTCTGGCCTCGCTCGTGTAAAACCACAGCCCCGTAACTGGCCGGCGAGTCCTGCCTGGCCCCGTTCCCTCAACCCCCTTCTCTCCGTGAGTCGCGAAAGTCACCAAGCTCCGTGTCCTGGCCACATCTCACCAGTCAGGTTTCTGCTGAGATCAACCAAAATATTGGGTAATGAAGATGGAAAACCAATAAGGAATGGTGGGAAATAAAGAATTGCTTAGAGTGAATTCTGTACGTAATTACTTGCGTTTTTGCTAACTACTGTATAAACAACACTTTTAACAAGGCAAATTGGAGTCTTGGAGACAGTTCTGCCTGGGGATAGAGCTTCAATTTATTATAGGGAGTAACCGAGAACTTTGCTTCTGCGCTGCAGTCAATTTCCAATGTGTGATTAATCACAGGAGTGCAGGGGCTGCCAATAGCGACCTGAACTCCGAAACTGGAACAACACGCTCACTTGGAGAGGTCGGCCGAGAGGTGCGCCTCTGGCTGTCAGCGCCCAAGACCAACGCCCCGGGGCCTGCGGAGGGTTGATTCTGCTCCCAGAGGACTTGACTCCGCTCATCAACAAGGACTCGGGGCTCCCCGAACAGCCGGATCCCAGGAGTCAATGTGGGCCACGGGGGTGACCACCAGCCGCCAGGACCCGGCAGGGTGTGCAGCGACCCCAGCGCTGATCGAGAGAGCACCTTCCCCGAGTGTGGCCTCTTCAAGACAAAGTAACGGTTAAAAAACAATGTATCAAAATAGCTCAATTTGAACAATTGTGCTTTAGTTTAAAAGTAAGAGATTTGAGTCCAGAGGTGAGCAGTGCTCTCCTCACTGAGGCCTCTGCCACAGCCACTGTTTCAGGGTGTGTTGTGTTTTCCTGGCTCGTCCTGGATCCGTCCCGTTTTTTATGTGGTTTCTGGGGACAGCTCGTGTGGCACTGAGTGTGCCGTGCCGGTAATGGCATCTGAACAGCAGGTGCACGCAGTGCGCGTCGGGGACTTACCCCTGCAGACGAGTCTCCCTGACGGTGGAGGGACACGGATAACAGACACACGGCATGAGGAGAGAACAACAGCCAAACCAAACCAAACCAAAGAGTAGTAAAAACAGGGTTTTTACCCAGTGTCTACTTGGAACCTTAAAATGTTTGCTTTACCCTCTAATGAGTGGGTTCTGCTACAGGCCCGGAGTCCTCACTCACAGACAGCTCACTCTGAAAGAAGCCCTTCCTCTGGAGGGGTGTCCCCCCCCCAACCCCACGCAGAGGTCAGAGCAGCCCCCCGGCTGTCAGGTTACCAGCCTCTGATCGGGTAGCTTGACCGGTGTGTCCTCAGGCCTGAGTCCACAAACAGGGTGGAGGGGCTGAAGGCCCAGCACCTGCCTGAGAAACGGGAGTAATAAGGTCCTGCTACTTGTCACCTAAAGATAAACAGGGGTCTCTCCTGGCTTCGGGGGTGCATGTGGATTTCTTGCTGACACTGGATTCTTTGCACTGAATGTCACTCGCAGAGAACAGTTTTAAAAAAATCATAATGCTAGGCTGTTATTGTTGCTAGAAGGGCAAGAAGAATGAAATATCATGATTATCATTAGGAAACCCTGTAAAACATATTTGTACATTATCTTGGGGCAAATACAACTGTCATGTGTTACCAGTTGCTAGGCAAAGAACGTGGTAATATATCGTCCCCCCTGGCCCTTCATGCAGCTTGGCGCAGGGCAGGGAGGCTGTGCCCGTATGTGAGCGGCCGGAGCACGCGGCACAGGCTGGGGGGCATGGGATGGCCCCAGGACCCGAGTCACGAGCAGTGGATCCTGGGATGGACAGCAGTGGGGGGTGGGACTCCCCAGGACCCGAGTCACAGAGCAGTGGATCCTGGGATGGATAACAGTGGGGGGGGGGACTGCCCAGGACCTGAGTCACGAGCAGTGGAGTCTGGGATAGACAGCAGTGGGGGGGATGGTGACCAGAGGCCGGGCCAGGAGATTGTACAGCCCGGCCATGCAGAGGAAGGAGGAGTCCCAGACGCCCTCCTGGGCAGTGGTGTTGGGTCGGATGGCCGCTGGTCGGGCAGAGGTGCCTGTGCTCCTGCTCTCTGTCCACTGAAGCTTCCCTTGGCCCTGCCAGGCTGTGAGCAAGGACAGTGTGATGACAGAAGCTCGGGCCAGCTGGCTCTCTCCCCAGGGTTACGTCCTGTAAGGGATCCCCTTCCTCCCTAAAGCAATGCCAAGTTGTACAAAGGGTGGCATTTTGGGCAACTTGGCAGGAGGTGAAGAAGGCGCTTTAGGAGAAGGGATCCCTCAATCTAGACCAAGCCTGAGACATGCAGCCATATTGAAGCCAGCTGCTCAAGGTTCTGTCTGTTATGGGAAACTAGAGCCCCAAAACAGCTCCAGAGCGTCTCCCCTAAACTCCACGGAAGGAAACTTGGGCCCTGGGGGGGGGGCCTTGCTCCTGCCCAGCTTCGACCTTGTGCGGAAACTGGTGTGTTGATTCCCGCGGTGGACCCAGCATGGGGCTTGTGTCTCTGTGTCCAGGACAGGGCGTGTCTCCTCCTCTCTCTTCTTCAAGCCCCCTTCGCAGTCCGTCAGCCCCCAGTTGTCTGGCGTCATTTCTCCCAGACAATGGTGACTCTCCGGCCCTCCCAGGTCTGCTGAGCCCCCACCTGCATCTCCGCAGAACCCCGGGTGGATGCACGCAGGCCCAGGCTTGGGCAGCACAGGCCGCGGCCCCCTTGCCCTCACTTCCAGGGTACGCGGGCCAAGTCTCACATTAGTAATCGGCTCATTTCAGATCTGATTTTCTCTCTTCTGGTTTTCTCCCTGATTTTTACACTGACAGTGTTTAAATTCCCAAGTGATTACAAGCCAGGCAAGTGGAGCATGAAGGGCTCGACAGCAAGCTGGCACTCAGAGGTCCTGGAGGCACGAGCACCCCTGGAGGTCTGTGGCTGGTCAGCAGCAGGCGGCGTGGACACGGTCTGCCCAGAGCCCAGCCCTGTCTTTCCGTCCTCACAGCTGTGTGGAGGGTGCCACTCCCTCTGATCTCCGTGGCCTCTGTCTTCCCTCACACTTCCCCGAAGTTTCTGATACTATCCTGCTGCTCCCACAGTCCCATGACTCCTGTGGCCACGTCACCCACTGGCCACCATGGAGCCCCACTGACCACCATGGAGCCCCGCTGACCACCATGGAGCCCCGCTGACCACCATGGAGCCCCACTGACCACCATGGAGCCCCACTGACCACCATGGAGCCCCGCTGACCACCATGGAGCCCCGCTGACCACCATGGAGCCCCGCTGGCCACCATGGAGCCCCACTGGCCACCATGGAGCCCTGCTGGCCCCACGAATCTCTCCTGACCCCCTCACCCCCAAGGGCCCCTCTGATGGCATAGCTTCCCCAGTCTCCAAGGCTCCTCCACACCCTCAGGAACCCCCGAGGTCCCTGGCACCCCACTGCGCACGGCAGCCCTGCCTGGTGGCTGTCTTTCCGGGGAGGCTCACTCCCACCAGCACTCCTGAGCGCCTTCCTCTTCTCTGCTTTTGGGCCCTTCTGCCCCAACCTCCGCACTCATCCAGGTGTATCGTGCGCAGTGTGCAAACCGTGTGGGGACACAACCTGGCATGTTACTGTTAAGCGTGCTGTAATGCATTGACTTACGCTGGGGAGCCACCCGTTCAGAGCAGCACCTCCTCTGGGCACCGGGACTTACTGAAGCAGGAAGAGGGCCCGGTCACTTGTTAAATCCATGTGAATTCGTTACAATGGTGCCTTCCTGTAAAAAGCTCCTGGAAAGTTGAGGAAAACCCCGGGCCAAACATACGCTCACACGAGTTTGTCCTGAAGCAGATCAACCCCAGGCACTCACCTGCCCACTGCGGGCCGCACCCAGACCGCTGCACTCGGCGTCCCTGAATATTTTTATTCAATTTATAGGCATTTTTACTTAAACAGATTTAATTTTTAAAAGAAGCTTTATATCATTACCATAAATAAAAAACTAATAGCACTTACCATAAATATGAAATAACCATTAAAAGAGTATAATGGAAATGAAACCATGTAATTAAATCCCAGTTCAGTAGGAGGGCTTGATGAAGCCTGTGCTCTGATACAAGGGAGATGGCTGTGCTGCATCAGCTTTAGGGTGTGCTGGACCCCCGGGATGGAGAGCTTCCCAGGAGGAGACTGTCCTCACTGGGCAGAGGCCACTCAGGTCACCTCCCACCGCACCGTGGGGACCACCGCCGTTCCTGTAGGCCCCGCGCTCCGAGGGAGCAGGGGTGGTGGCCACAGTGCTCCGTGCCGTGCTGGCACAGAGCCTGGGAGGCTCAGAGGTGAGCCCAGTCCTGCTTTGTTCTGTGGGCAGGTCACCTCTCAGTGGGGCCCACAGCGGTCTGGGCTGAGAAGCTTCCCTGTGGCTGTAGCCTCCTCTGAGGTCGGCGCTGACCCCTACATGCAGCAAAACTAAAACATTTTTAAAACTCTGTTTTGTGTCATTTTGACGTAAAACATGGGTTGTTGGAAAGGGCTGCCCGGGGCTGCGTATGCGAGGTGTCCCCGTCGGGCGGGAGGCAACACTCGTCACCCAAACACAAGTCCAGGGGATGGAGAGTGAACCCAGAGGAATCACTAAACCCCGAGAAGAGCAAACGCATCTTGCTGTCAAACGCAGAAGTCTGAGCCACATAAAGTAGAAATATCAGCACACGAAGCCAGGCCCTCTTGTCGCACACGGAACCCGTCTCACACCAGGGAAGGAGGGTGTCAGCCCAGAGCCGCAGGAGGAAGCAGCACCGTCCTCTCTGTCGGCTGCGGCAAACACGCCGCTGGAGGAGCTGAGAAATGAAGTCGTACATTACATTTCCCCTCATCGGGCATAGGTTTTATTTGACCTATTGCTTCTAAAATAGAATACCTTCCCAGGCACACTTTCCATGATAAAACTCAGAGACAAAAGAGGGGAAAATGCAAATCAATTCTACATTACATGTATGTGGCTGCATTTGGCAAAATCAAATGAGATCGTTTCATCTCTTTCCTGTAGAACAAAAACAGAGCAATATTATGAAATCTCGCAGAGCTTTATTTCTCGTCTTTTGTGTCCAGCCTTTTAAATTCAGGTTTTTCTGCCTTTTTTACTGACAAGCCCACAATTTTCAGAAAAGAAAGCTCGCATTAATTAAGACAGTGCCAGATGTAATTTTCTTGGGAAGTAAATTTCTGCACAACTAAAGGTTACAGAGACCTTTTCACTGTCAAAATTTACTACAGCCTGTGAATGTTAATGTTTCTAATGAAGACATGTTCTCTGTCCCTGAACTTGAAAGTACCCGAGAAGAAGGCGAGCAGAAAAAACTCCGTCTGACGAATGCACCAGGAGCCGTGCGCGAGTGCGGGGCCCTGGGCGCCCTGTGCCGGCGATGGTGGCGTTTGCACAGCCTTGTTTTCCAAACAAGGAACACTGCCATAAGCTGGCAGTTCTGCTTGAGGAGTGGGGTTGGACCAGGCGCCTTCTGTCACAGACGAGCCTGGAGTGTAACGAGCGCTCACCCCATTCGGCTTGAGGCTGCGCCCTCTGACTCTGGGTGGCGAGCGGAGGGCGGCAGAGACCCGCCCCCTCTACGACGGGCTCCACGTGGCTGTGCGGGACCCTGGATTTCCGACCCAGTGACCTCCTAGCATGTGTTTGAAGATACAGATGTCATTTATTTCTGGCCAGTCTTATTTATTTTTTTCTGAGGCCTGAGCGCCCGTCACACCAGCATTTTCTGTCCGGCTCCCGGGTTCAAGACCACCATGACAGGCAGGAAGAGGACCCTCTCCTGGGGCTGGCTGGGGGCTGGCTGAAGCTTCACAGAGTGGGAAGTAAGCAGAACCCAGTCCCATGTCCACTTCTTGACTCTTCTCAGGGAGTTGAGGAGTGACGTGACAGGACCCTCTTGGGGGTTAAAGGACACTCATGTCATTGACCCGGTGATGCCTCTTCAGGAGTGTCTCCTAAGGAAATAAGCTGTCATGATCACAGAGAAGTTCTCCGTACGTAAGAACAGCAACGAGAAGCGGAGGAGGAAAGACTTAAGGCTGGACACCATGGGGAACGCTGAATAAATCATGAACAGCCATAAAAAGGAGTATTATGTAGGCATCAATCTTGCTGGTTAAGAAGATACTTCAATCAGATAGAAAAGATTTATGTTATAGAACATGTAAAAAGCAAGATAAAAATTTTATGATCTCAATCTTATCACAAATACATAAAATGAAGACAGGATGGAAATACGTCAAATTGTTGATCGTAGAAGGCTTTGACTGGCAAAGATGCAGATACTTTTATTTTTCCCAAAATAGTTAGCAGAAGAGAAAATCCTTCCTGGGCACAGAGAACAAACTGATGGTCACTGGTGAGGGAGGGGAGGGAGACGTGTGGAGAAGGCGAGGGATTAAGAAGTACAAATTGGGAGTTACAAAAATAGTCACGGGAGTGTGACCCGGGAGATTCACTCAACTGCTTTATTTGGAATCGTCCAAACCTTTTCCCGCCAGCCCCCGGGGACCCCTGCAGACAGGGAGCGCACGAGGAAGTGTGTGAACTATGCAGGCGTCCCCTGTGTGAGCACGCCGATGTAAGAGAAACCAGGAGACAAAAGGAGAGTCCAGAGCTGAGGAGCGAGCCGTACAAGCGGGCTGAGCGGGGAGGGACGCAGGGGAGCCCGGGAGAGGGCGAGCACTGTCCACCACCACACCTGCACGGCCTGCCGGGTCTGTGAGAGGTCACAGCACGGAGCTGGACGTGTCCACGGGGCCAGAGTCCTCAGACTGCAGTGACCGGGTCCCCAGACCAGCACTGGCACCACCTGGCCCCAGAGTCCTCAGACTGCAGTGACCGGGTCCCCAGACCAGCACTGGCACCACCTGGCCCTGGTAGGAAACGAGAATCCTCGTGCCCTGGCCGAATGTCGGATGGTTGGAGCCTTGTCCCGAAGTGCAGAGGTGGCCGGTGTGATCCCTGGGCAGGGCACATGGAGGAACAGAGCTGAATCAGTCTCTCTCTCTCTCTCTCTCTCTCTCTCGCTAAAACCAATAAATAGAAATTAAACATTAAAGAAATGAGAATTCTCGGGGCGAGGATTCCCCGGCCTCCCTCGGACCTCTGGCATCTGAAGTGGGGTTGGAGCCAGCCCTCAGGATGTGGGCACCAGGGTTGGAGGGCACTGCCCTGGACAGACCCCAGTGTCTCACCCACACGTGGCAGCCCTCGCCTTTCAGAGCAGGCGTGAGGAGTTCGCTGTGTCTACAGTCCAGTGTGTGTGTGTGGGGGGGGGAGGTGCCTGAGGCTCAAGTTGCTTAAACAATGACAACAGACTGACAGGTGGGTTTTCCTCCAATCTGCCCGAGAGCGCCTGCCGTCCGTGGGGCCTCAGACAGAGGGTGAGGCCACCCCCTTTCCACAGAGACCATGTGGGTGGCGCGCTCACACTCCGCTCCGTGGGGTTCTCCTGGCTGGTCAGGCCATGCCCAGCCCCAGCGCCCAGGCGCAGACTCCAGACCCCACGGGCCAGGTGACAGCCACACCTTGGACTCGGGTGGTTTGGGAGACCAGCGTGCTGCTGGCCACACACAGCTCCCTGCTGCCTCCTCGTGAGGACGGGGCTCCCCAGCTGAGGACAACAAAGTACGAAACCCATAAAAATGACACGTGGTCAGTCACTTCCCACCTCAGTGAAACTGTCCAAAGAGAGAGTTAACTCTGGGAGGCAGCAACGGTGAGGAAGAGAGAGCAAGTTTGAGACCTGGGTGTCGGGCTCCCGTCCCGGGCCAGCCAGAGGTCCACACACCTCTGCTGCAGGACACCAGGCCTGGGTGACGCTGTGGGCCACTGCCTGCTCCCAGAGCTGTCACAGGGACACCGGGCGCGGGGGACACTGTGGGCCACTGCCTGCTCCCAGGGCTGTCACAGGGACACCGGGCGTGGGGGACACTGTGGCCACTGCCTGCTCCCAGGGCTGTCACAGGGACACCGGGCGTGGGGGACACTGTGGGCCACTGCCTGCTCCCAGGGCTGTCACAGGGACACCGGGCACGGGGGACACTGTGGCCACTGCCTGCTCCCAGGGCTGTCACAGGGACACCGGGCGCGGGGGACACTGTGGCCACTGCCTGCTCCCAGGGCTGTCACAGGGACACCGGGCGCGGGGGACACTGTGGCCACTGCCTGCTCCCAGGGCTGTCACAGGGACTCCTCAGAATAGACTTCTCTCAGGGGCTCCAGGTGGCATCTCGACTTCAGAGTGAGGGACATTGGGGACCAGCCTCAAAGGGAACAGCCAAGTTGCCTCAAAAACTATTATCATTTTCCTTTTTGTATTTTTTAAAATTTGTATTTGAATGTCACTTGTATCTCTACTATTCAAAAGAAGTTTTGTATTCAGTTCCCTCCCTTCCTCCCTCCCTCCCTCCCTCCCTCCCTCCCTCCCTCCCTCCCTCCCTCTATGCATCCCAGCCCTGGTAAGTTGACTGAAACATGGAAGAGGCCAATGATAGCTCAGGTGAGTCTTATACGGACACTTAAAGAGACCAGAATGCTGGTCAACTCTCTGTGGATCACACTCCCAGCTCCTCCCACCGTGTCCTCCATGCAAATGTCCATTGTCCCCACATGCATGTAACACAGGTAGGACTAGCTCTGCAGCTGACACCCCTTTGCAAGCAGCCTTGGACCTCGGTGTGAGCAGTCTCCTGGCGCTCGGGGGTCCGACAGGGTATGTTGCAGTCCTAGGCATGGGTCAGCAAGAATTTCTTACGAGGGTCCATCAGGCTCCTCATAAGAAATTCTTCAGAGGGAAAGTGAAGTGTGCGTGCTCCTGGCTCTTGGGGAAAATGAACCTGGTGAAAGAAATCTCCCAGCACGGCTGGGGGGGGGGAGGCCCCTGGGGGGGCGGGGCTCCAGAGTCCCCGAGGGGCAACAGGAGGGCGAGTCCTTGTTTCGTGGACTCCTCCGTCTGCCCTGCCCCCACCCACTGGACAGGTCAGAGAGCTGGCAGTGCAGGCAGGTGATGCTGGGGTGGAGATGTGGCCACAGCGCAGAACTCCACGCAGAGGACGGCCCGTGAGTCGTGCAACATGGTGGAGAGGGTCACTGAAGTGGAAAAGGCCTGTGTGCCCTGGAAGGGGAGGACTCGGATGCTGGGAAACACCACCTGCAGGTTCTCCTGGGGCGTGAGAATGCGGCTCTGTGTCCCCGGCTGCCCACACCTTCAGGGCGTGCTGTCCAGTGGGCGATGGCTGGGTGGTGCCCGGGAACCCAGCCAGGGACTTGACAGAGACACTTCCCCTGGCCCCACCCTCATCCCTGTAATCAGAAAGGGCCCCATCCATCCACAGATAGAGACCCGGCCCACAGCCCATGGGCAGGAGGATCCCGGGTGGTGGGAGACAGAACCTCCCTCCTCGGAGACCAGCACTCACCTTTACATGACCCACATGCTTCTCAAAGCACAGCTTTCTGACTCTGTTCAGCTGGAGGACGGCTCTGACCCCCAGCTCGGCTTTCTGCTGCTAAGCTTTCCTCCGTCTGGGCTCTGCACTGGCCGACACGTGATGGTAGAACTCTCCAGTTCTCGCTCCCCAAGCACACAGGCCTCCCTCCCAAGTGTGTGAGAGACACTTTGGGGCAAAGAGAAGTAGAAGGAATATTATGAAACCACTTTGAATATTTTGCTTCTCAACCTGCAGCTGAGAAGTTGTTGATTCATTCCTCCACCTCCCCGATTTAGATGTGGCCTTGGCCTCCACCCTGGTTCCTACAACACCTTCCCCATTTTCAGCCAGACACAGCGTTTCCTGGTCCCCTCCCACGTGGTTTGTATCGAGTCCTGAAGGCTGAGAACGACAGGCACACACAGCAGAGAGGACCAGACCTGAGGGATCCTGGGAAAGACGAGGTCCAGCGATCCGTACAGGGAGGAGAGCCAGAACCACCGAGAGAGGCAGCCTGTGGGCGGGCGGCTGGGGGGCAGAGCACAGACACCTCCATCGTTCCCGTTTCCAGTGAGGAGGCGGAGGACAGAGCACAGACACCTCCATCGTTCCCGTTTCCAGTGAGGAGGCTGGGGACAGAGCACAGACACCTCCATCGTTCCCGTTTCCAGTGAGGAGGCTGAGGGACAGAGCACAGACACCTCCATCGTTCCCGTTTCCAGTGAGGAAGCTGATGTGTGGAGCACAGACACCTCCATCATTCCCGTTTCCAGTGAGGAGGCTGAGGTCTGGAGCACAGACACCTCCATCGTTCCCATTTCCAGTGAGGAGGCTGAGGACAGAGCACAGACACCTCCATCGTTCCCGTTTCCAGTGAGGAGGCTGGGGACAGAGCACAGATACCTCCATCGTTCCCATTTCCAGTGAGGAGGCTGAGGACAGAGCACAGACACCTCCATCGTTCCCGTTTCCAGTGAGGAGGCTGGGGACAGAGCACAGATACCTCCATCGTTCCCGTTTCCAGTGAGGAGGCTGAGGTCTGGAGCACAGACACCTCCATCGTTCCCGTTTCCAGTGAGGAGGCTGAGGACAGAGCACAGACACCTCCATCGTTCCCGTTTCCAGTGAGGAGGCTGAGCTCTGGAGCACAGACACCTCCATCATTCCCGTTTCCAGTGAGGAGGCTGAGGTCTGGAGCACAGACACCTCCATCGTTCCCATTTCCAGTGAGGAGGCTGAGATCTGGAGCACAGACACCTCCATCGTTCCCATTTCCAGTGAGGAGGCTGGGGACAAAGCACAGACACCTCCATCGTTCCCGTTTCCAGTGAGGAGGCTGAGGTCTGGAGCACAGACACCTCCATCGTTCCCGTTTCCAGTGAGGAGGCTGAGGACAGAGCACAGACACCTCCATTGTTCCCGTTTCCAGTGAGGAGGCTGAGGTCTGGAGCACAGACACCTCCATCGTTCCCGTTTCCAGTGAGGAGGCTGAGGACAGAGCACAGACACCTCCATCGTTCCCGTTTCCAGTGAGGAGGCTGGGGACAGAGCACAGACACCTCCATCGTTCCCGTTTCCAGTGAGGAGGCTGGGGACAGAGCACAGACACCTCCATCGTTCCCGTTTCCAGTGAGGAGGCTGAGGTCTGGAGCACAGACACCTCCATTGTTCCCGTTCCCAGTGAGGAGGCTGATGTCTGGAGCACAGACACCTCCATCGTTCCCCTTTCCAGTGAGGAGGCTGAGAACAGAGCACAGACACCTCCATCGTTCCCGTTTCCAGTGAGGAGGCTGGGGACAGAGCACAGAAACCTCCATCGTTCCCGTTTCCAGTGAGGAGGCTGAGGTCTGGAGCACAGACACCTCCATCGTTCCCGTTTCCAGTGAGGAGGTTGAGGGACAGAGCACAGACACCTCCATCGTTCTGTTTCCAGTGAGGAGGCTGAGGGACGGAGCACAGACACCTTCATCGTTCCCGTTTTCAGTGAGGAGGCTGAGGACAGAGCACAGACACCTCCATCGTTCCCATTTCCAGTGAGGAGGCTGAGGGACAGAGCACAGACACCTCCATCGTTCCCGTTTCCAGTGAGGAGGCTGAGGTCTGGAGCACAGACACCTCCATCGTTCTGTTTCCAGTGAGGAGGCTGAGGGACGGAGCACAGACACCTTCATCGTTCCCGTTTTCAGTGAGGAGGCTGAGGACAGAGCACAGACACCTCCATCGTTCCCGTTTCCAGTGAGGAGGCTGAGGGATGGAACACAGACACCTTCATCGTTCCCGTTTTCAGTGAGGAGGCTGAGGACAGAGCACAGACACCTCCATCGTTCCCGTTTCCAGTGAGGAGGCTGAGGTCTGGAGCACAGACACCTCCATTGTTCCCGTTTCCAGTGAGGAGGCTGGGGACAGAGCACAGACACCTCCATCGTTCCCGTTTCCAGTGAGGAGGCTGAGGTCTGGAGCACAGACACCTCCATTGTTCCCGTTTCCAGTGAGGAGGTTGAGGGACAGAGCACAGACACCTCCATCGTTCCCGTTTCCAGTGAGGAGGCTGAGGTCTGGAGCACAGACACCTCCATCGTTCCCGTTTCCAGTGAGGAGGCTGAGGGACAGAGCACAGACACCTCCATCGTTCCCGTTTCCAGTGAGGAGGCTGAGGTCTGGAGCACAGACACCTCCATCGTTCTGTTTCCAGTGAGGAGGCTGAGGGACGGAGCACAGACACCTACATCGTTCCCGTTTACAGTGAGGAGGCTGAGGACAGAGCACAGACACCTCCATCGTTCCCGTTTCCAGTGAGGAGGCTGAGGTCTGGAGCACAGACACCTCCATTGTTCCCGTTTCCAGTGAGGAGGCTGGGGACAGAGCACAGACACCTCCATCGTTCCTGTTTCCAGTGAGGAGGCTGAGGACAGAGCACAGACACCTCCATCGTTCCCGTTTCCAGTGAGGAGGCTGAGGACGGAGCACAGACACCTCCATCGTTCCCGTTTCCAGTGAGGAGGCTGGGGACGGAGCACAGACACCTCCATCGTTCCCGTTTCCAGTGAGGAGGCTGGCGACAGAGCACAGACACCTCCATCGTTCCCGTTTCCAGTGAGGAGGCTGAGGGACGGAGCACAGACACCTTCATCGTTCCCGTTTTCAGTGAGGAGGCTGAGGACAGAGCACAGACACCTCCATCGTTCCCGTTTCCAGTGAGGAGGCTGAGGTCTGGAGCACAGACACCTCCATCGTTCCCGTTTCCAGTGAGGAGGCTGAGGGACAGAGCACAGACACCTCCATCGTTCCCGTTTCCAGTGAGGAGGCTGGGGACAGAGCACAGACACCTCCATCGTTCCCGTTTCCAGTGAGGAGGCTGAGGTCTGGAGCACAGACACCTCCATCGTTCCCGTTCCCAGTGAGGAGGCTGATGTCTGGAGCACAGACACCTCCATCGTTCCCGTTTCCAGTGAGGAGGCTGAGGGACGGAACACAGACACCTTCATCGTTCCCGTTTTCAGTGAGGAGGCTGAGGACAGAGCACAGACACCTCCATCGTTCCCGTTTCCAGTGAGGAGGCTGAGATCTGGAGCACAGACACCTCCATTGTTCCCGTTTCCAGTGAGGAGGCTGGGGACAGAGCACAGACACCTCCATCGTTCCCGTTTCCAGTGAGGAGGCTGAGGTCTGGAGCACAGACACCTCCATTGTTCCCGTTTCCAGTGAGGAGGTTGAGGGACAGAGCACAGACACCTCCATCGTTCCCGTTTCCAGTGAGGAGGCTGAGGTCTGGAGCACAGACACCTCCATCGTTCCCGTTTCCAGTGAGGAGGTTGAGGGACAGAGCACAGACACCTCCATCGTTCCCGTTTCCAGTGAGGAGGCTGAGGTCTGGAGCACAGACACCTCCATCGTTCCCGTTTCCAGTGAGGAGGCTGGGGACAGAGCACAGACACCTCCATCGTTCCCGTTTCCAGTGAGGAGGCTGAGGTCTGGAGCACAGACATCTCCATCGTTCCCGTTTCCAGTGAGGAGGCTGAGGTCTGGAGCACAGACACCTCCATCGTTCCCCTTTCCAGTGAGGAGGCTGAGAACAGAGCACAGACACCTCCATCGTTCCCGTTTCCAGTGAGGAGGCTGGGGACAGAGCACAGACACCTCCATCGTTCCCGTTTCCAGTGAGGAGGCTGAGGACGGAGCACAGACACCTCCATCGTTCCCGTTTCCAGTGAGGAGGCTGGGGACGGAGCAGAGACACCTCCATCGTTCCCGTTTCCAGTGAGGAGGCTGGCGACAGAGCACAGACACCTCCATCGTTCCCGTTTCCAGTGAGGAGGCTGAGGTCTGGAGCACAGACACCTCCATCGTTCTGTTTCCAGTGAGGAGGCTGGGGACAGAGCACAGGCACCTCCATCGTTCCTGTTTCCAGTGAGGAGGCTGAGGACGGAGCACAGACACCTTCATCGTTCCCGTTTCCAGTGAGGAGGCTGAGGACGGAGCACAGACACCTCCATCGTTCCCGTTTCCAGTGAGGAGGCTGAGGGACAGAGCACAGACACCTCCATCGTTCCCGTTTCCAGTGAGGAGGCTGAGGACAGAGCAGAGACACCTCCATCGTTCCCGTTTCCAGTGAGGAGGCTGGGGACAGAGCACAGACACCTCCATCGTTCCCGTTTCCGGTGAGGAGGCTGGGGACAGAGAACAGACACCTCCATCGTTCTGTTTCCAGTGAGGAGGCTGAGGGACGGAGCACAGACACCTTCATCGTTCCCGTTTTCAGTGAGGAGGCTGAGGACAGAGCACAGACACCTCCATCATTCCTGTTTCCAGTGAGGAGGCTGAGGTCTGGAGCACAGACACCTCCATCGTTCCTGTTTCCAGTGACGAGGCTGAGGGACAGAGCACAGACACCTTCATCATTCCCGTTCCCAGTGAGAAGGCTGGGGACAGAGCACAGACACCTCCATCGTTCCTGTTTCCAGTGAGGAGGCTGAGGGACAGAGCACAGACACCTCCATCATTCCCGTTCCCAGTGAGGAGGCTGAGGGACGGAGCACAGACACCTGCATCGTTCCCGTTCCCAGTGAGGAGGCTGAGGTCTGGAGCACAGACACCTCCATCGTTCCCGTTTCCAGTGAGGAGGCTGAGGGATGGAGCACAGACACCTCCATCGTTCCTGTTCCAGTGAGGAGGCTGAGGTCTGGAGCACAGACACCTCCATCGTTCCCGTTTCCAGTGAAGAGGCTGAGGGATGGAGCACAGACACCTCCATCGTTCCCGTTTCCAGTGAGGAGGCTGAGGGACAGAGTACAGACACCTCCATCGTTCCCGTTTCCAGTGAGGAGGCTGAGGGATGGAGCACAGACACCTCCATCGTTCCTGTTTCCAGTGAGGAGGCTGAGGTACAGAGCACAGACACCTCCATCGTTCCCGTTTCCAGTGAAGAGGCTGAGGGATGGAGCACAGACACCTCCATCGTTCTCGTTTCCAGTGAAGAGGCTGAGGGATGGAGCACAGACACCTCCATCGTTCCTGTTTCCAGTGAGGAGGCTGAGGTACAGAGCACAGACACCTCCATCGTTCCCGTTTCCAGTGAGGAGGCTGAGGGACGGAGCACCGCTGTGCGATGTCAGCATCGGGCAGCGGGCAGCTGGAAGTTCGACTCCACAGCACCCATGCTCCGAACCACGGCACCACCTGCCAGCCCATTTCCGGCTATTCCTCCTACAGGAAGCCTTCCTCATCGACCCAGCCTGCTCTGCACTTCTCTGGGCTTGACTCTCATGGCCTTAGACCTGCTGTGTTGCTGCCCTTTAGTGCTCCTTTCTCCTTGTGGCCACATCTGTGCACAGGGGTGGGGGACACTCAGGGTGAACAGAGTGGCTGTTGGTTTGTGTATAAGGGGAAGGGCGAGGGGGAAGATCAGCTGTGCTCCTTGGGTTCACTGCGCCTTCAGAGTGAGGTCTGTGGATGGCACCGTGGCTGAGGAAGAGAGGAGTCGCCCCCGGGTGACAAGGGGACAGGAGAAGGAGCTGTGACAGGGAGGCAGAAAGATAATCCATTAGATTTTCATGTTAACAAAACCCCAGCCTGCCCCGAGGCATCAGCAGTGCTGATGGTGGACAGAGGGAAACCGGAGGCTGCGGATCTGGGAGGCTGCTCCTTGCCAGAGAAGAATCTGGCCGTGGTGACGCCACGAATGTCAGTGGAGGTAACCTGTGGTCAGGAGCTCTGGGGCCCGGGGTCACTGGCCAGCTCCTGACCCACTGCTAGGACCCTGCAGTGGTGGCTGATTGCCACCATGTGGGAATTGGCCCCAAATGGCCAGATTTTTAGGGTTTTTTTTTCAGAGAAATTGAAAATATGGTTCTTTATGTGGAATATCCTAGTTTCAAATTTTGTAACTAATTCAGAATAACTAAAACAGTGTAAAGACCGAGTGAAAGCTGTGGATAAGCTTAGGCCTGAGGCCTGCCTGTGTATGGCACCTGTGTGTGGTCTGTGAAGCTCACAGTCCCCCCTTGGCGTGGTCTTGGGGGGGCCCCAGGGAAAGCCAGGGTCAGGAACTCTGCTATTTCAGCAGCAGGGAGAAGCCCTGGTCAGAAGGCACTTCTCCTTGGGATTGTCCTGCCACTCCATGCCCCTGGAAGTGTCCCCTCCAGAACCCAAGGCTCCAGTCCTGTTCTCCTTCCTGCCACACAAGGGGCTCCATCCAGGCTCCAGCCCAAGCTCCCACTGCCCACCTCCCCAGACACTTCCCACCACTTCTGTCATCCGCTTTTGTCCCCAGCAGGACACGGCCTGCCCCCAGCTGTCAGCCTGAGGTGTGGACATCTTCTCCTTGGCTTTCCCTTTTTCATTAGGCGTGACAATGTGTTTTCCCGCGATTAACCACACGGAGCAGTCAGGACGTGAGGCTTTTAGTGGTGACAGACTGCCGTAGCAGGAACAGGGCTGTGGCCGTGCCCCGGGGGCTGGAGGGGAAGGGCGTGATGGCCGGGGGTCCCTCAGAGCCCTGATTCACCTGGGCTGGTGCAGCCCGGCCGCTTGTCCTACCCTTTCCAGCAAAGACCATCATGCGCAGTTCCAAGTGCCAAGCAGTGCGCAGATGCACACGCACACGCACGCACACACACACACGTGCACACACACATGTGCACACATACGTGCACACATACACACGTACACGCACACACATGCACATGTGCACACACATACACATGTGTGCACCTACACACATGTACTCACATGCACACACACATGTACACACATGCACGCACACGCACACACATGCACACACATGCACACACATGCACACACACATGTACACACATACACAGCCCTTTTCTGGAACTACCTCTGGCTATACCTCGGGTTTAGCTTGATCCCTAAACCGGAAAGGTCCTTAGAGAGCAGTCTGGGTCCCAGAGAGGGGAAGGAGTTTTCCCGAAGTTACACAGCCTTTCAGGACTTGAGCTGAGCTTGAAATCCGGCCGTACCCAAGGTCTTTCCCCAGGTGGCTGACTCTTTCGATTCTGAGGATTAAAATGGTTCCCAGTTTACATTCTGTACTAGTTTTAACCAACTTCACGGTGTGTCTTCAATGTCATCTTCTTTATCACTGAGTTTATTTTATGGACGAGGACATCGAGGCGAATTAGGAGAAATCACTTACCAGCATGGAGCTGGTGATAAAGACGAGGGCTCCCCCTGACCCCCTGGCTCTCAGGCTGTCACATTGGCGCCCCAGGAGCCACCTTCTCTCCTGGGGTGCTGGGTCATCCCCTGACCTGGTGGACGTTCCTTCCCAGCCCCTCGCCCTAGTCCATGGCCTCTGGAGATGGAGCTCCTGTCCCTTCTGACATGTGAAAGCTGTGTAACCTTGGACAGACCACTTCAAATAGCAGGACTTCCATGAACCAAGCTACAGAATGGGCAAGGAGCTGATGGTGAGCTACCTGTTAGGGTTCTCCTTATGGTTAAATAAATCCATACCTGTGCCCATGTTTTTCAAACTGGAAAACGTTGTTCAAAAATGTGAGAGAGGTTATTGGAGACTGCTTTGAGGCGCTGAGGGCAGTTGAGGCCCAGATGGGCTGCTCCTTCCAGGGTCCCTCCTCCGGTCTCGTCTGCTGGGTCCAGGGCACAGCTGCCCCAGCTCAGAGACAGATGACTGAATGCGAGAAGGTATCTGCCATCTAAAGTGGACGAGGGGCTTGTATCAAGGCTGTAAAACAAACAGAAAGACAGCAACTCTAATAGGAAAGTGGGGGAAACGTATGAACAGTTTACAGAGGGGAAGCCCAAAAAACGGACACACAAATAGATGATCAGAAACATTAGCAGTCAGAGAAATACAAATTAAATGAATGAGTGATTACTTGGCAACTATTAGACCAACATTAGCAAGAGGCCATGCCAAGCAGGAGTCCGAGTACTGAGGGCCTCGTGTGGCCCAGCGGCCCTCTGAGGGCGACCTGCAACATTTCATCAAGATGCACAGACAGCCTGTGTGTTCTGGGAGTCTGTTTGCCTAACACGTCATTGCACACCTAGTGGCTTCAATTAATAGTCATCATTTTGTTCCCCAGTCTTCAATTTGGGCAGGTCTTGGTGGAGAAAGCTTGTCTCTGCTTCTTGTAGCATTATGCGGGGGGGGGGGGGGGGTGACCAAAAAGCTGGGGTGACTTAAGAGCCGGGCCTGGGACCATCAGGTCACTCTCACGTCTGGCAGTTGTGGCTGCTCTCGGCTAGAATCCTAGTTGTGGCTGTTGGGCAGAACTCCTCCAGGCGACCTCTCTGTGTGGCTCCTTGGCCCCTACCCAGCGTGGTGGCCGGTGGCTCCAGGGTCAAGGAAGAAACGCGTGGCATGCAGACGACCAGCTGCAGCCTCACATCGCCTCGTTTCCGCTGAGTGCAAGTACGTGGGAAGTCACAGAGGCCCACCAGGATCGAGGGAGGAAGACACTGACCCGCTGCTCAAGGCCAGGCGTGCCAGCGTCACAGGAGAAAAGGAGCCGATGGGTGCGAGAGATACATTGTAGCAAGGGCAGCCTTCCTGCCAGCAGAGGAGCTCTCACCCAGGGCCACTGTAGGGAGTGCAGCCTTCCTGCCAGCAGAGGAGCTCTCACCCAGGGCCACTGTAGAGAGTGCAGCCTTCCTGCCAGCAGAGGAGCTCTCACCCAGGGCCACTGTAGGGAGTGCAGTCTTCCTGCCAGCAGAGGAGCTCTCCCCCAGGGCCCCTGTAGGGAGTGCAGTCTTCCTGCCAGCAGAGGAGCTCTCTCCCAGGGCCACTGTAGGGAGTGCAGCCTTCCTGCCAGCAGAGGAGCTCTCTCCCAGGGCCCCTGTAGGGAGTGCAGCCTTCCTGCCAGCAGAGGAGCTCTCTCCCAGGGCCACTGTAGGGAGTGCAGCCTTCCTGCCAGCAGAGGAGCTCTCTCCCAGGGCCACTGTAGGGAGTGCAGCCTTCCTGCCAGCAGAGGAGCTCTCCCCCAGGGCCACTGTAGGGAGTGCAGTCTTCCTGCCAGCAGAGGAGCTCTCACCCAGGGCCCCTGTAGGGAGTGCAGTCTTCCTGCCAGCAGAGGAGCTCTCACCCAGGGCCACTGTAGGGAGTGCAGCCTTCCTGCCAGCAGAGGAGCTCTCCCCCAGGGCCCCTGTAGGGAGTGCAGTCTTCCTGCCAGCAGAGGAGCTCTCCCCCAGGGCCACTGTAGGGAGTGCAGCCTTCCTGCCAGCAGAGGAGCTCTCTCCCAGGGCCCCTGTAGGGAGTGCAGCCTTCCTGCCAGCAGAGGAGCTCTCACCCAGGGCCCCTGTAGGGAGTGCAGTCTTCCTGCCAGCAGAGGAGCTCTCCCCCAGGGCCACTGTAGGGAGTGCAGTCTTCCTGCCAGCAGAGGAGCTCTCTCCCAGGGCCACTGTAGGGAGTGCAGCCTTCCTGCCAGCAGAGGAGCTCTCACCCAGGGCCCCTGTAGAGAGTGCAGTCTTCCTGCCAGCAGAGGAGCTCTCCCCCAGGGCCCCTGTAGGGAGTGCAGCCTTCCTGCCAGCAGAGGAGCTCTCACCCAGGGCCACTGTAGGGAGTGCAGCCTTCCTGCCAGCAGAGGAGCTCTCCCCCAGGGCCACTGTAGGGAGTGCAGTCTTCCTGCCAGCAGAGGAGCTCTCACCCAGGGCCCCTGTAGGGAGTGCAGCCTTCCTGCCAGCAGAGGAGCTCTCACCCAGGGCCCCTGTAGGGAGTGCAGTCTTCCTGCCAGCAGAGGAGCTCTCCCCCAGGGCCACTGTAGGGAGTGCAGCCTTCCTGCCAGCAGAGGAGCTCTCACCCAGGGCCACTGTAGGGAGTGCAGTCTTCCTGCCAGCAGAGGAGCTCTCACCCAGGGCCACTGTAGGGAGTGCAGCCTTCCTGCCAGCAGAGGAGCTCTCCCCCAGGGCCCCTGTAGGGAGTGCAGTCTTCCTGCCAGCAGAGGAGCTCTCACCCAGGGCCCCTGTAGGGAGTGCAGCCTTCCTGCCAGCAGAGGAGCTCTCCCCCAGGGCCACTGTAGGGAGTGCAGCCTTCCTGCCAGCAGAGGAGCTCTCCCCCAGGGCCACTGTAGGGAGTGCAGTCTTCCTGCCAGCAGAGGAGCTCTCCCCCAGGGCCACTGTAGGGAGTGCAGTCTTCCTGCCAGCAGAGGAGCTCTCCCCCAGGGCCCCTGTAGGGAGTGCAGCCTTCCTGCCAGCAGAGGAGCTCTCACCCAGGGCCCCTGTAGGGAGTGCAGTCTTCCTGCCAGCAGAGGAGCTCTCTCCCAGGGCCACTGTAGGGAGTGCAGTCTTCCTGCCAGCAGAGGAGCTCTCCCCCAGGGCCACAGGAGCTCCTGATACTGTGGTCATGTGACTGCAGTGTGGGCCTGGGTGGTCCGGAGCTGGAGGCGAGCAGATGTCCACCCTGAGAGGCTGGGGAGGTGAAGCACAGACGTGCAGAGGAGACTGTTACGCTGAAGCTGCAGATGGGATGTGCTCACGCCGTCATGTGGTTCACTAAAATCTACATGTCAGCTACATTGTGTCTTCTTTCTAAAGTGTAAATACAGTTAAGATAAAGAGCTCAGTACTGTTTACATAAATTAAAAATATCTAAACAAAATAAAAACATTTTATGAGAACATTTACAGGTTAAACGTATACTTGGAACACATTCCAAGGCATCTCATGTTTGGGGAAAGAAACGGGCTTCGAGAGTAGGAATAAAAATGAATAAATACTTTTGAAAAAAGAACCATTAGTGAATTTATACTTACACAGTCTTTTGGTTTTTGACACAGGTGCCAGTGCAATATAATGGGGAAAAGAAAGACTTTTCAACAAATGTCGTTTGTTGAAAACCTGGACATCCATATGGAAAGAAAGTAAACTTCAGGTCCTACCTCACACCATACACAAAGTAAAGGTCTACCGGAAAGTTCTGTCTGTTTCTATCACAACAAGTTTCAACACATAAGCACATGTTTATTTGGCGCATGTGTGCCTCTCTATTTTTATCACTTAATGTATACATACTGACGTAGCAAATGAACTAAAACAAAGTTGATTCACGTTAGTCTTATGTGTGAAGCGATAGTGTACCCATGGCTACTGATAAAGTTCATTTACGCCACTGTAATTTTTACGAATTTCAACAAGGAAGAAATGCTACAGAAGCATGTCTGTCGCATCCACCATATTCCCCGGACTTAGCGCCCTCCGACTATCACTTGTTTTTGTCCTTACAAAATTTTTTGAAGGGCCAAAAATTCAAAAATGAAGAAGATATCAAACAAGCACTGGTTCAGTTTTTTGCATCAAAAGATAAAACATTTTTCAAAAATAGGATATACAAATTGCCCTCACGCTGGCAAGAAATCATTAATAATAATGGCAATTATATTATTAATAAAGTTTATTGACGGTAAGAAAAATTTGTATTTTGTTTTATTCCAAAAACGGACAGAACTTTCCGGTAGACCTTATATTTTAAGATGGATCATAGACCTAAATAACCAAGCTAAGATCATAAAATGTTTTAGAGGAAAACAGGAAAATATCTTTCTGAACTAAGGGTTGGCAAATGTTTCTTTGTTAAGGCACAAAAAACGGTAACGATAAAAAAGCATGGTCATTGACATTTCATCAAAATGATATAGTTCTTCTCATCGAAAGAAACTACTAGGAAAACAGAAGGCAAGCCCCAGACGGGGAAAGATGTATGCAAAACAGATGTACGGGAAAAATACACGTACAACATGTGTCTCACTAAAGAGTGCCGCAGAGAAGAGGTAAACGGACAAAAGATTTAAACTCTTTTCACAAAAGAAGATAAGTACGTGGAACAGTGCTGACCATCGTCAGTTTTTTAGGGAAATGTATACTGAAACTGCAATGAGGTGGCATTTGTCACCTGCCAGAATGCTAAGATTAAATCTGACACCACCAAATATTGGCAAGGACGTGGGTCAGACGCTCATACATTGCTGGTGGGAAGGTAAAACGGTCCATACATCCATTTTCAAAAAAGTTCTGGGATTAAAAAAAATAAAATAATAATAAGTGTATACCTAGCCTGTGACCCAACAACTCCCCTCCTGGGAACTTGATTAAGAAGAAACGAAAACCTATGTTCACACCAAGACCTGTTCAGATCAGCTCTATTCAGAAGGCTGCATGCCTGGAAGAATGAATAAACAACTGCTGGTGTGTTTCTACAATGGGAAACTGCTCAGCGATGAAGTAAGGGAGAGAGAACTGTTGCCGGGGACACCAACGCCAGCAAGCTTTAACCTGTGCCGAGCGGAAGCAGCCCCACACAAGAGCACGCGTGTGGCACGACTCCATCTGTACGATGGTCCAGAGAGGGGCCGCCCGTGCCTGGTGGGGACACGCAGGGCAGTGGCCGCCTCCGCGGAGTGATGGAGCCGACGACTTGGAAACGGGCAGCGGGAACTCTGGGCGACGGAGGTGGTCAGTGTCCTGGCGGAGGTGGTCGGTGTCCTGACGGAGGTGGTCGGTGACCTGGCGGAGGTGGTCGGTGTCCTGGCGGAGGTGGTCGGTGTCCTGGCGGAGGCCCGGGCTGCGCTGGTGACGCATCGGTGTCAGCTCCAGAGTGGGAGCATTCGGGATCCAGACGTCTCACTGTGTGCACATTTCCACAAGAAAAGTGAAAAAGAACTAAGAACAAATTTTGAAGTAATTAAGTATTTATAGGAAAGTGCGCTGAAGTCTGCAATTTACTCTGAAATGTATTCAGAAAGTGGACGGCTCGAGGGGCAGGAGTCTGGATCGGTGGACAGGCGCCTGACAGAGGGGCCAGCGTGACTCGTGAGGGTGGAATCTGGGTTGTAGAGGTTCAGGGGTTCGCTGTAAATGTCTTTCAGCTTCGCTGTATAAAATACTGGGGCAGGAGGGGGAATAAAAATAAACAGTCAGAGGACCTAGCATCAACCAACCACGATAAAGCGCCCGAGGTGAAGGGTGTGGTGAACTCACACCTCGACTCGACTGTCAGGGGTTTTGAACTAAACTGTCGGACGTGGCAGGTATAGGTGTGCAGGCCACGCCAGGAGTGAGAGCCAGTGCCACAGAGCAGGCGCGAGCCCTGTCTGTCCGACCCGAGAGGGTCCCGCTGTTCAGGGGCACCCTGGGCTCTCAGAGGTGGCCCCAGGGCAGAGGGGGCAGGGTCTCCGAGGAGCAGTGGGAGCCCAGGGTGCTGGCCGCATGCTACCTTCGGCCACCCCAGGCCCGGCCCGTCCTCTGGGCTCCCAGACCGGCTGGTCCACACAGCGTCAGGCCACGAGGTCGTGTGTTCCGGGCAGGCACATTCACATGCCCGGGACAGCTGCGGAAACGTCCGGAGTGAGTGACTGCCCGGCCATGGGCAGGCGTGGTGCAGGGCAGCCTGGCCGAGACGAGAGGCCCTGGGCCTGCGTCCCGGGACGGGGGACCTGAGCCCCGATATGGGGGGCTGAGCCCCGGGACGGGGGCCTGAGCCCCGGGACGGGGGGCTGAGCCCAGGGACGGGGACCTGAGCCCAGGGACGGGGGGCTGAGCCCAGGGACGGGGGGCTGACCCAGGGACGGGGGCCTGAGCCCAGGGACGGGGGGCTGAGCCCAGGGACGGGGGCCTGAGCCCAGGGACGGGGGGCTGAGCCCAGGGACGGGGGGCTGAGCCCGGGATGGGGGGCTGGGCCCAGGGACGGGGGGCTGGGCCCAGGGACGGGGGCCTGAGCCCAGGGACGGGGGGCTGAGGCAGCAGCTGAGAGGGCATGTGACGCTGACGATGGGACCTAGGGCTCTGCTTCTGGCGTTTCTACAGAAAACACGTTCTCATTAGTATTCTCCGTAAAAAAAAAAAAAAAAAAAAAAAAAAAAAAAAAAGGGGGTCTTTATCCCAGGAGCCCAGGGGAAACTTCAAAGAAGTCCCTCTCTCCTCTGTTTCCTGTCTCTCCTCTTTATTATACAAAGTACACACACGACTTGATATGAAAAAGTGTAAAAACAACAAGTAACACATGAAAAGTAGTAAAGCAGGAAGTGCATGTGGTCAACACATAAAATTATTTATTCTTACTAGATTTCAAAGGAATACAAATTAAGGCCCTGACATACAATTTATCTTTTATCATGTTAGAAAAGGTTTTAAGATACGTCGTGTCCACTGCCAGGCAGGGCTCGGGAGGAAGCTGAGTGACGCCTCCTCTCGCACAAGGGGTGACGAGCTGGTGCAAGGCTTGGCGGAAACGGGCGTTGTGTGTCACCACCCTTCAATGTGTCCTTCCCTCGTCGTCCCCTCCTGCTCTTGTCGCCACGGGGTGTGGCCCGTGGGGGCCGCCGGGATTTACGCCCAAGCACATTCATCTCACCACCACTTACAACGGTGAAAATCAGAAGTAGGTGAATGTCTGGCCGACAGTGTCTATAATAAGTAGACTGTTACGCTGTCATTAAAATTTAGCAAACCGTGTCGCCACTTTGAAGAACTACTTCTCCATTTCCACCGATTCTACCACTGTTGTTAGTATGTAGGTGGCTTAGAAGTTTATTTATCCTGTTTTCCACAAACAGGATGGAACATTCTGCAAAATGTTGGACATCCCCCAGAAGTGTGCGTGGCGTCCCTGGCATCGCAGCCCCACTCGCCCAGGGTCTCAGCGCCGTGCCCTGTGCAGGGAGCAAGAAGGCGGACGTGCCACTGGGCTCTAGGTCCCTCCTCTGTCCCTCTGGGCCACCTGCTGGGCTCTTCCTTCCCTGCCTCTGCAAGCAAGCACAGGACGTCACGCTTACAAGTAAAATAAACCCTAAGTAGCCTTAACTCACAGAACAGTCTGAATTCAGTAATTCAAGAAGCCAGTCCCGTGTAATAATCACGAGTCTGACTTCCATTCACCAGTGCCCACCCGCCGCTGAGCCCTCGCCGGCCGGCGGCTGCCCTGGGAGCTGCCTTTGTGCCCCCCCTGCCCCCCACCCTGTGGTCCTGCAGCTGGAGGAGGAGGAGAAGGGAGAACTGGGGCTCGGGAGCTTCCATTGACATTGGCTCTGGAAGGCGGCCGTGCTGGGTTCTTCTCGGAAGAATCTCTCACGAGGGGGCTGCGGCATCTCCCCGGCCGGCTGCCCTCCGCCCCAGCCTCATTTCTGCTGGTCAGCAGGGAAGAGTGACTGCCCGGCAGGCAGACCGTCTACCTGTGCGGTGTGACCCTAGGAGGCACTGCTGCAGATGCTGGGGAGCAGGCCGTCCCAATGCTGCTGCCACCAAGTCCACTGGCCCACGAGGTGTGCCCTCGGGGTCTCCCAGGGAGGGGCAGACGCCAGCCCCTGGGCCCCGGGTGTGGGGCAGACGCCAGCCCTCTGGGCCCGGGTGTGGGGCAGATGCCAGCCCCTGGGCCCCGGGTGTGGGGCAGACACCAGCCCTGGGTGCCAGCCCTCTGGGTCTCCCAGGGAGGGGCAGACGCCAGCCCCTGGGCCCCAGGTGTGGGGCAGACGCCAGCCCCTGGGCCCCGGGTGTGGGGCAGACGCCAGCCCCTGGGCCCCGGGTGTGGGGCAGACACCAGCCCCTGGGCCCCGGGTGTGGGGCAGACGCCAGCCCCTGGGCCCCGGGTGTGGGGCAGACGCCAGCCCCTGGGCCCCGGGTGTGGGGCAGACGCCAGCCCCTGGGCCCCGGGTGTGGGGCAGACGCCAGCCCTCGGGGTCTCCCAGGGAGGGGCAGACACCAGCCCCTGGGCCCCGGGTGTGGGGCAGACGCCAGGCCCTCCACGGGACCCCGTCGAAGGATTCCACTCCTGTCTCCAGGTGCGGTTGGGGGAGGGATGTTGACGTCATCACCAAACTTTTCCCAAGAAATCCCCCTCACAGCTTCTCTTCCCATCGCTTCTCTATTAACCCTGCATTTGCCCTCAGTGTGGCTGAGGGCTTCAGGGGCCATGGACCAGTCACCAGACACTTCACTTGAGGTTTTTGCAAGACGGCCGACCTGGGACACACTGTCTGTGTGCTTCCTCCAGGTCTGAGGGAGCACAACCCGTTTTCTTGGCCTGCAGCAATGTCATCTTTCCCTCACACGTCTAAGCTTTCGTCACAGTGACTATGGTTCCCCTCCACCCACGCTTGACCCACCTGACAGCTGCTTTTCCCTTGCCCAGGAGTGCTCCGTGCCCCCTCCAAGAGCCAGCAGCAGTCAGCGAGTAGCTGTGTGCCGTACCCCCCGGGGCCACCCCTCAGCTGCAGCCCACGCCCCACCAGCGGGGAGCCAAGGTCTCCCCTGACTGAGCAGGAACGCTGGGAGGGCAGAGGCCTTGTTTTCATCGTCTTCACCCTCCCAACAGCACGTCACTCAGAGCTGGCATGCCGAAGGTGCTCAGGGGAGGCTTGCTAACTTATGCCCTTTGTACGTGGCATTGACCTCAATGGTGGTAATTTTAAGACTGGACAGTTTAAGGTCAACGTCACAAAGGGGAGTGGTGACCCCAGGTGATGTGAAGGGTAACACGGAATCAGGGAAGGCTGATGCGGATGGACGGGTCAGAGGAGATCCCGGCGGTCTGTGCCATCCTGAGAACTCAAGGGCAGATCCCCTCCAGAGCAGAACCAACTGACGGGGTTAACCTTAAGGCCCAAGTTACGGAAGATTAACCAGACAAATGCGGTGTGGCGGTCAGAAAAGGTGACATTCGCTTCTCGAAGAAAGTAGACCACACACCCCGAGATTAATGTCCCCTGACCACAGCGCCTCTTCAGGGCCTGCCTCTGTGGCACCTGTCCTCACTCATCCATCCTGACTGCCCACCCGGTGCCTGCGACTGCCGGCAGCTGGTGGCACAACATTAGGAAGTCTCCGGCCCTCCAGACACTGGCTGTGACTTTGAGCTAGTATAAAAAATAACGAGCTTCTCTCGTTAATTGACACGAAGTAGAAAAAATCCTAGTGTTTGCATTTCCTGCCTGCACGGTTTGGAGTCTGGTGAGAACGGGGCGTTGACCGAGGTGAGGAGTGTCTGTGTGCGGAAGGCGGGAGCCCAGCCAGGGTGCAGGCAGGCGGGGCGGCGCTGGGGGCCGTCGTCGGGCTGAAGTGGACCTGGAGCCGCTCTCTAGAAGCTGTGCCTCCCCAGCAGAGCCTGGTGGTCACCGGGCAGCTTCGTTCCTGGTGGCTGGTGGGGGCGTCGGGAGGGAGACTGATGGAGGTGAAGCTGGAAACCCCCAAGCTCATCGTGGTGTGACCACGGAAACCCCTTCTGTGGAAATGTGTGGCAAACGTTTAGACATTAGCACGGAGATCATTGTGGCCTGCTGGGGTTGAATCCACTGGGCAGACTGGTCTGAGGTTCTTGACAGATGGAGAAGTCACCCTCCTCTTCTTGAACCATAAGCCTGGGGGACAAGAAGCTCAGGACAACGTCCCCGTACACAAAGCAGGCGTCCTCACAGGCAACATGGTGGGGTCTCTCTTGACCTGGAAGACCGCGCCAGAGTCTGAGGCTGGGGCGGAGAGCGCTGCCCTGCCCTGCCCTGCCCTAGGAGGTCGGGGATGCCCCCACGTGGGGAAGCGTCGGTGCGCGGGTCTGTGACAGGGTCCAGCGGTCAGGGTCAGCCCCCACGTGGGGAAGCGTCGGTGCGCAGGTCTTGACAGGGCCCAGCGGTCAGGGTCAGCCCCCACGTGGGGAAGCGTCGGTGCGCAGGTCTTGACAGGGCCCAGCGGTCAGGGTCAGCCCCCACGTGGGGAAGCGTCGGTGCGCAGGTCTGTGACAGGGCCCAGCAGTGCCCATGCCCACACTGAGGGCGTCCAGCAGTGCCCATGCCCACACTGAGGGCGTCCAGCAGTGCCCATGCCCACACTGAGGGCGTCCAGCAGTGCCCATGCTCACACTGAGGGCAGCTCGATGTGTCAGCCACCACACTCTCCCCACTCAGCTGCCAGCTCGTCTCTGCCGGTGGCCACAGGGTCCTCCTGTGCGGGTCAGCTCTGCCTCCAGGTCCTGTCATTCACAGCTGTTCAGACGTCTGTGGTGCAGGGACTTTCCCGTTGTCCCCACAGAGCATCTCAGAGACTTAGAAAGACGCATTTCCATTGCTTTCATCTCCCTGTGACCACCTGGTGCTCTGGGGTCAGCACCTCCTCCCTAAAGGTGGGGACCCCCTCCCCACCCCTCCCCCCTCTCCCACCCCTCCCCACCCCTCCCCCCTCCCCACCCTTCCCCACCTGCCGTGTTTCCCTCTCAGGTCTGCTGTGGGCGCCCTCGGGAGAGTTTTATAGGTTGTTTTCCCGAATAGATTCTGCACATTTCTTGTTAAAATTATTTCTGGACACCTTGTGTTTGGAATGTTATAATAAATTGGGGATCGTTTTCTATGACATTTATCCAGTGATTATTTGTGATTGATCACTTTTATATTTCGTTATATACTATGTCCCTTCACTCAGCTTTCATTCATTTTGATAACTTTTTAGTTGATTCTGATGGGTTTTCCAGTTAGATAGTCATATTATAAGCAAAAATATATTTTAAAAATCTATTTCCTCTTTTCTGGAATTTTGTTTTTTGTTTCTGTGTGCTTGTGTGAGAAAGACAGAAACAGAGAGACAGAGCCGGTGGGGGGAGACTTCATTCTCTGGAAGAGTTAAATTTCAGCACGACTATCTGTACCTTAAAGTGCTGGGGAACTCCCCCATGAAACCCTCTGGTCCCAGCATCTGCACGGAGCTGTGTCTCTGACAACACTTCTCAATTTTTTATAAGAGTCTGTGGTTTATGTGCATTTTCTAGATTTTCTTCAACCCCGTTTAAATGTGTTTTCCCCGAACATTATGATTTTATGCAGTTTCCACATTTAGCAGAGTTGTTCATAGAAATCTCTAACAGTCTATAAATTCCCTTCATATTTGTGATTATGTCTTTATTCTCAATCCTATTTTGGTCTCATTTTTCCTTGATTAGATTTCTCGGTTTTGAATATTTTATTTGTCTTTCCAGAGAGCCCAATCTCATTTATTAGCAAGTCTGCTGACTGCGTATCCGTGCTTGTTATGTCTGTTAATTCCTCCCTCCTACTTTTCGTAGGCTTCCTGGTTTCTTGCTGACTTGCTGAGTTTAATGGTCAGAGTATTTGTTTTTATTTTAGTCTTGCTTAATAAGGAAAACATCTAAGATTATTACTGTAATAATAAGTACAGCTTTGGCTGCAGCCCCTGCGTTCTCCTGTGTTGTTCACTCTTATTTTTCAATAGTCTATATTTGTGGCTGTGGTTTATCTCGTTCCGTGACATAAAAATGTGGTTATTACATTTCAAGTAGTTTCTCATTTAAAATTATATATCTATGTAGTTTGTTTGCATTGCAATCAGAGGATATAGCCATTACAAGTAGTTTTAAGAATTTATTCAGATAGTAGTTTAGAGTTCTAACACATAATTATTATTGTAAATATTCCTGGGCACTTGGGGAAAAGAAAAACAAGCATTATCTCTGCAGAGCTTGATATATTACTATTAAATCAACTTTATCAATAGACTTCTCTGACGTTGATGTATTAAGTTAGCAAAGACTAAAATACGGTACCAAATCAGAAAAATGCAGCTATAATTTATCACTAATATTGTGTCTCTATATTTATTTATCTTTATATTTCCAATAGCTCTTCAGCATGTGTTTTGATTTGATGTTTTTGATGACAACAACAATAATGGTACTTAACACGTGTGAGGTGCTTATAAAATGGTAAACACACTGTGCAGCCCACGGAATGCCTTAGCTCTCCGTTGTCACAGGGAGGGCGGAAGGGTCCTCTGCACCCCCCGGGGGGGTCAGGGGGGGGGTCAGACGCTCCTGACAGCGTCAGGGGGAGATGGGTCAGGGGCGTGGACAGGAAGAGACAACAGAGGCAGCGCCAGATGGAGCCTCATCCCGTTCCCACGGGGGCTCCAAGCCCCCCGCAAGTGCGTGGGCTCCTCCTCTGTGTCCCACTGCCCTCAGCACGAGGATCCGAATGTGGGGGCCGACCAGATTTAGAGCGGAAGTCCCACCCCCTGCAGGGTCTAGGAGAGACAGAGGAGGGCCTCCGACCCTTAAAGCCCCCCCGTGTCGCTCCAGCCACGCTTGTCCTGAACCCACGAGGCCCCGGAAGTTAGGGCACTCTCGCTCCCATGCCACGTTTCTCTGGAAGCGAGGATCCCAACCGCAGAGGGGTGTCAGGAGCCCCCCCCCCCTGCCCTCCACACCCCTCCAGGCATTGCCATCAAGGGTCCTTGTTCTCTCAGCTCTGAACTCTTCCTGGGGAAGTCAGGGCTCATCCTCTTCCCGCTGCCCCCTCTCTGGTGCCCATCACTAATGCTGAACATAACCTTACCCACCAGCGCTGGGAGGGGGGGAAGAGACCTGTGTCCCGGACACCCTACCCTTCTGGCCCGGCTCTCTGCCGCACTGGGCGGTGCAGAGCAAGACCCCCTTCTGTGGGCTGCTGCAGGGGAGCGTAGAGGAGAAACACACATGTCAGTATTTAATAGATTAGCCTGGCACTCAAGAAAGACCTGCCAAGAAAACTTGGAAAAAAGAGATATATTTTCCCAGGAATTTCAGGAACTGTTATCGAGATCCTTCCGAAGGCGGCACCTTTTTCCTGAGCTCTTTTCTAGTTGCTGGTGGCTGGAGGTGAGGGATGCTGTGGGCATGACCCTTTTTCTTTAATCCCATACCAAATGCATATATTAAATCTGCTATTTAGAGGAAGCTACGTCCCTTCCTCTTCATTTTCACGGTTCTTACTATTCTGTCTGGCTGGAACCGTCAGGATGGTGTGACGAGCAGCAGAGGGTACTGGCGTTCTCGTGGGGTCTGACTGAACCAGACCTTCTTCTCACAGCTCACTGTTTAGAGGACATGTGGGCCGTAGCTCCTGATGGAGGGAAACCCCCTGCTGTCCCTCCCTGCTATTCATTTTTATAAGAATGGGTATATCAGAAGCTATTATCCCTTGAAATGATAGTATTTTTCTTTGCTTAATCATTTCTGTGACCTAATTACAAGATAGAGTCCAAACGCCGACTCAGTCTCACCGTCCCGAGTAAACCAGGGTCTGTCAGAGTGCGCCGTGTTTCTCGCTGTGGCGGGAATCACGTCTGTTGTTTCCGTGAGGATCTCTGCCTTTACGTTCATAAGTAAGATTGACTGTTAAGCTTTCCTTTCCTTCTCATTGATTTGTTCACTGTTTTAAAGCTCTTTATCTGGCCTGGTGTGAAGTTAAGCCGGGGTCACGGAGTTAGTTGAGGAGCTTTGCGTTCTTCTTCCCGTGGTCTGGAGCGGTTCCCCTGGCCTGCGCGCTGCCGCTTCGCGGAGGCAGGCACATCTTATCCGTGACGCAGCCTGAGCCTGATGCTGTGTTAGGGGCTGATGTGCGACCGCCTTTCGTTTCAGCCTGTGGCTCTTAATGTCCTTAGGTGGTCCCTCTCATCTTGACTTGGTTTTTACCATTGAATGTTATCTTTAAATTTTTGATTGAAATGTTTACATTGATTGGCATGAAGCGGTATGCAGATTATTAATAACTTTTCATAAGATTCTCGGTATCATATCTGTCCCATTTTTAAGATGTTTTTTCCCCCTCTTTTTTCTTCCTTATTCACCCTGTAAAAAGTGTGATATTTTTATTAGTCTTCTTACGTGAGCTTTGGGGTAGCATTCACTTGTTAAAATGTTTGGCTTAGTGATTGTTACTATTATCATTATTAAATACTCTCACAAAACTTTGGTTTCTTTCTCATTCACTGTTTAGCTTCTTGAATTTCAGATTGACCGCTTTACTTCCACCCTTGACTATATTGTATCGTTCATGTTCATGCAAGGATTCACGGTCTTCACGTACCCTGGTTCCACTGGTGTTCATTTCTAAAGAGTTTGAAGTCTATTTGGGCTTTATTCCAGGAGTTATTTACTACTAGTAGTAATAAAATTAATAATAATAGGAGCATTAGTCATAGTTGCTACTGTTGACAAGTGGATAAGTGTTTAACTACTGGGCAATGCGTTTCATTGTATTTTAGTCATAGAATATGGACCTGTACTTTTGCATTTTATAATCTGATTTTCTTTCTATTGGCCTCTATGAAAAGTACAAGATTTATTTCAAAATAAGTGCTCTTTGCTTAATTTGGAGTATAATTGTGTGTGTGTGTGTTAAAGAAAGATTTTGATATTTTGTTAGAAATATTTATGGAAATGTAGGTTAAATTTTTCACTCATTTATTTTTTACTCTCTCAAACTCTATTGGTGCAATGACAAAGTAACTTAATAATAACCCACTCAGATACAGAGAATAGATGAGGAATCAACAGTGTTCATAGATGTCAATGAAATATTTCAAAAGTAGCAGAAAGAGCGGGGAAAACAAGTCTGAAGAGCCGAGGGGAACGAAGGCTTTGTACCCGCGGAGGCGGGAGCAGCAGAGAACAGACGAGCCTTCTAATCTGTTCTTACAGATGACACGAGCCGCAGGGTGGGGGCGCGGGACCCGGCAGCCCCTGTCACCAAGGAGGCACATCTGTACCAAGCAGGGAGATACGCCCCATGCCTTTTCCAATCTCTCCGTCTTCCGTGTGTAGCCAAGGATACATCCCATTCCCATCTCCACAGGAAATGGGAGTTTTATTATGTTTGGAATGGAGAGGCTCCAGATGTGGGGAGGCCAGATGTCGCTGGGAGAGAAGGTACTAAATTGAAAACAAAAGGGGAGAGCAAAGGCAAACCCAGGAGGCAAACACAGACCTCCTCCTCTGCTGTCTCCTCAGGCCGTCAGCAACCCGCTATAACCACTGCCGGTTACACCACCAAAGGATTGTTGTTTGGAGAAACCAAATGGCCACCAATAAAAATGCTTACAAGGTCTGTCATTCGGGCACTTTTCAACCAAAAGACGAAAGGCTGGCAGTCTGATAGCAACACAGCGGAGGTCCACAGAGGTGACCTGATGGGGACACGTGGAATGTCTGACGAGTTTGAAATGCTGCTCTTGAACATGAGTGGAGAGTCACAGATCACAGGAGAGAAGGCTCAACATCGAAGACACAAGACAAGGAGGGATACAAGAATAAAAGTGAATAAGAAAACAGGAGGTAACGTAGAGGAACAACAGGCGTAAGAGGCTAAAACAGAGAGTAGAACAAAAAGAGACGAACAACAGAAGACAGAAGATGAGAGAGATGTAGAGTCTGAGGAGTTTTAGAACCTGAACAGGATGAGAAAATCCATCAACGAAGAGACGGTGATGAGAAGCCATCCTACAGGCTGGATTCGCAAAGCATCGGGCAGAATAAACAAGAGCAAACAGACATGCCAACCACTTTGTCACAAAATTCTGGAGCTTCTGAGCGGGAAATGAAACAAAATGGCTGCCTGCAAAAGGATCGGACCGAGGGTTAAACTTCCTCGTCTCCACTAAAGCTCTGTTGCTGGGCGACACACGCAGCCAGGACAGGAAGGAGGTCTGGGCGGAGGAGCAGGGGAGGTGCTTGAAAATACGTCTGAAGACTTGAAAAATACTAACAGATATTTGACAGGTCTTTTGGAGCATTTAGGGAGAAATGGCGCTCAGTGCATAGAACACTAAGTAATTACAAAAGAAAACAATTGTCAATGCCAAAAAGTAAAAACGGCAACAACAACAAAAAACAAACAAACCAAAGTTGTACAAAACAATTACTGTATATATTGCTGTATACTGCTTGGTTAGGCAGGAAACAATATAGTCATATTAATAAAAACATTAGTTACTGTTTTAACCATAACTTGTGATGTGGACATATTGATTAGATCGAGAGGGGAAATGGGGAGTAGGTGTGAAAAAGCAAAAAAAATATATGTAAGTAATTAAAAAAGAAGTCAGTATATAGTATGTAGCACTCATAAATCAAGAAATAGCAATAGAAGCATTAATTAGAAATGAGTAAACATGAAAAGCTGTTGTTTGTAGAGAGCGGGAGTAAGAGAAGGGTGGGGTACAACGGAGCCTTTCAGTGCTACTTTGTTTTCTAACTCTACACATAAAAACTTAAAATATTTTAAATATTTACGAACATATATAACTATATTTATGATTAACTTTGTTAACTGTGTTGACAACCACCCTGTTCAGACACAAAAACAAAGGAGTCATGCAATTCAATGGGAAGAGTGTGGTTATTTTTTTTAAATGGTGGTGGGTCAAATGGATGGATAGATAGATAGGTATATACGATATGCAGATAAAAAAGAATCTTGACCCCTCTGACTTCTGGGGTGTGTCCTAGGCATAAGTGCTTTTTAAAACTCGCCATCCAAGGCCGTGCACAACTGTTTTCAACAAAAGAAGTCTCCCTTGTCCTCCTCTGCCCAAGTGTGGGATCCTGAAGGGTAGCGACTGTGCCTTTATTTGACTGGGTCCGTGGGATGTGTTTGGCACAACATAGAAATGAATTAATCCATGAAATTTCAATTTCACCAAAATGGAACCCTAGAATACTGATGGAAGAATGCGTCTCCCCGCCCAGAGCTGAGAGAGAGGCTTCTGCAGGGCTCTCAAGAGCGGTTCTCTAATAGAAGCTTTGCCACTGAGAAGAAAGGAAGAAAGAAACAGAGAGGGGAGGAAATGGTAGGTAGGAAGGAAGGAGGGAGGGAGGGAGGGAGGGAGGGAGGATACAGCTTCACAAACTGAAATGGCAGCCCTTCCTCTGTTTTCAGAGGGAAAACAATTCTTCCCTCGGACATGCGTGTGCCAGGAGTGTGCTGACACAGAAGGCCCTACATCCTGCCTCAGCTGAGAGGCTAGGAGACCTCGGTACAGGGTAGGGCTGTAGCCCCTCCATTTCCCTGTAGTCCCCATCATGCCCTCAGCAAGGCCTCCTGCTCAGAGACTGAGGTCCACCCCAGCCCACAGAGAGCTCCCAGCTGCCACATTGTAAAATCTCAGCTCTGGTCATCCTGTTGGGTTCATTCCAAGGTCAGGCTCGTCCCTCAGGAATGTCCATCTGTGGAGGTGCTTCACTGCCCACTGAGTCCCTGGTTCCTCCTCCCAGCTCTGCACAGCAGCACGTGGTGTCTGGGTGAAGGTGTAGGACTTCTGGCCCACCCTGCACGCCCACTGAGTCCCTGGCTCCTCCTCCCAGCTCTGCACAGAGGCACATGGTGTCTGGGTGAAGGTGTAAGACTTCTGGCCCACTCTGCACACCCACTGAGTCCCTGGCTCCTCCTCCCAGCTCTGCACAGAGGCACATGGTGTCTGGGTGAAGGTGTAAGACTTCTGGCCCACCCTGCACGCCCACTGTCCTCACCTCATGTGGTTCTCCTGGTACTTGGGTCCACCATGTGGCCCAGGGAGCCACCCAGAACCACTGGGAAGGGCTGGGCCAGACCTGTGCCGTCCGCCACGGAGCCACTGGCCACGTGAGTACCCGAAGTACGTCTAGGGAAACTGAGAACCTGGAGTTTTAACTTCATTTTACTTAATTTGAATTAAATGACAGATAACTTGACTCAATTTTTGAGAAACTACTTAGTTTGTTTAAACATGTTTGGAACAGCTTAGGTGTTTGGATCTATTTTTCAACAATAAGTTTTGTGAAATCTAAATTCAGGTCAAGAAAAGTGTAGGATTCAAACTGAGATGTACTGTGAGTAGAATGTACACACCTGATTTTGAAGACTGCAAAAACCAGAATACAAATAGCTCATGAATACTTTTATATTTGCTTGCCTGTTGAAATGATAAGTTTGCTATGTTGAGTTAAATAAACATTATTAAAATCAATTTTACTGTTTCTTTTTTCTTCGTGTGGCTAACGGAAAGTCTGAAGACACAATACAAGTTTCACATTTTCTTCCACTAGATGGCCTCAGCCCTTGTCCAGGGTGGACACATTCCACTGAGGCAGGTGTTCTGGGGTCCAGGGACCCAAGGGTCCAAAACACAGTCTGGATTCTTGGCTTCATGTAGGAAAGAATTCAAACACAAGTCAGCATAGAGCTCGTAGCGAAAGGGGCCTCATCGGTGAAGTGGCGAGACAGAGCGTGACTGCTGCACAGACAGAGCACCCCCTCCTTGGTGGGGTCTCCTTCTCGTGTTGTAGTCATTTAACAAAGGGGTGGGGAATTCAATAAGGGGAGCAATATTCAAGATTTTTCCAGAAAAGGGGTAAGGGACTTCTCAAAAGAGCCTTGTCGGCCATTTTGTGTCCTTATATGGGCTCTCTGTGTCTGATTAGGGGGACGGGGTGTGTCGTTTAGCATGCTAACGCATTACAGTGAGCCGGTAATGAAGCCGGCTTACTGTGAGCTGAAATCAGTCGCCATGTTGGATTAAGCTCTCTCTGCTGGTTCTAAGCCATACATCTGGTGGGGATGGTCTTCCTTATTCCTGGCAATCTGTGGCTTTCATCGACTGCAGCGGCCCTTCCTCATGCCCTGTCTCACCACCACCCCTAGGCCACGGGAGGTGGTCCAAGTAGGTGTGCCGGACCACCAGGTGGGTCAGGGATACAACAGCTCAGAACTGAGGAGTCTCTTCTGCAGGCAAGCACTCTGCTCCCTCCATCCCCTCCTCTCTAGATCGATGTCTTTGACTTCCAAGGCATGTGGGGGTGGGGAGGTTGGTCTTCGGTATGGAGTCTGCACCAGGGCTTCCGGAAACAGAAGTGTCATCCGTGAGGGCCCTGATGCCTCTCCGCCGTGTGGGGGGAGCTTTAGATCCTTGTCGTTTATGATGCGATCTAAAAACTATCCTGACAAGGTAAGTAGCACATACCCTATAGAGTGACCTTGACAGACACCCTTTACACGCCCACCGGTGTCTGTGCTTTTACACCCGTGCCGCGGTTTGCCGTGCGCTGCTCTGAGGGGAGTGGCTCTGAGTGGGCATTGCGTCCAGTCAGGTGGGGTCTGTTCTCCTTTTAACAGCCACACAGTATTCCGGGCTGGGATAGACTTGATTTTCTTTTCCAATTGCTAGACATTTAATTCTCCATTTTCTTTCATATTACAAATGATCTTGCAATAAATATTTTTTTTACTTACAAGTTTTTAAGTATGTGTAACTCTTTCTAGGGTTCCTAAAAGTAAAATGGAGGGCCAAATGTTACTCCTGTTTTATTTCGATAGTGCCAAAGAACTCTCCAAAAATACATTACACTTTATGTTTGACTGATAATAAAGTGCCTATTTACCCATATCTCCACTGACCTAACCTTTCTGTTCCCGTTCAAATGGGTTCACTGGTATTTGGGGACATTTCTCAGTTTCATTTAGTGAAACCGAGAGACTCAATGTGTGATGGCCGATTTTAACTAACACGTGAATTATTTGTTACGGCCTTATCTGTTTTTCTTTAAGGTTGTGTTTCTTTCTGTATAGAACCTCTTTATATATTTTGGTTATTAAACTTTTGGTAGTATAAATACTGTCTCAACCTGCCACCTTCTCCTTTTCACTTTTTAAATTTACTTTTTAATTAAAGAATCACACAAACGCAGAAAAGGACGTAAGTCCAAAGTGTAGATTCAAGGAATTGCCACAGAGGAGACACAGCCGTGAAGTCACAGCCTCGCTCAGGAAATAGAGCATGTTATGCCCCCAGAAGCCCTCTCCCACACACCCCCGTCACCACCCTCTTTTTCAACTTGAAGGTGGTGATGTCAGAGCAGCATGAACTACTGAAAGATGCGTTTTGCCTTTAAAAAACTTTATATCGAAGCTGAACATCACCTGTTTTCTGTCTCTGGCTCCTTCTCGCTGTTGGCCAGTGTTGTAAGATTCACTCACGTGTGGCGTGTGGCTGGCACCTGTTCATTTCTGTTGTTGAGCATTGCATTTCATAAGTACACCGTGTTAACCCCTTCCACTGTTGACGGATGTGTGCACTTTTTCCTGTATCAGAGTTTGGCTTTTATAAATAATGCTGCTACAAACAGGCTAGTTTAAGTCTTCCGCTGGGTATATGCCAATGAGCAGGCTTGCTGGGCCAGAGAATATGAAGAGTGTCATTTTTATCAAAGTGGTCACATCAGTTGTCAGACCCCTGAGCCATGGAGGAGTTCTGACCACTGCAGAACATGGTATTGTGAGTCTTTTTAGTTTTAACCGTTCTGCAGGGTGTCCAGCGGTGTTTGCATTTCTCGGATGAGGAGTAGCTGAGCCCTGGTTCATGTGTTTGTCACTTGTACATCGTCTGTCATGAGGTGACTGTGAGGGTCTGTCTCGCTGTTCTACTGGACTGTCGCGTCAGCCAGGTCCGGGTAGGAGGGGACACCACACCTGATAACTTGTTTGTCATTGAGCTACAGTTGGCACACAGTGTTCTGTTACTTTCAGTTGTGCAACACAGTGATGCTGCATCTCTAACACAGGGCGCTTACCACATGAAGTCTGATAACCACCTGTCATCGTGCAAACATCAGTGTGATTGACACAGCCCTTTCACCTGTCCCTCCACCTCCCTCCACAAGTCAAGATTTGGAAGAAAGCTAGGTGTCCTTTGTTAGTGATATTACTGGGCGCCGTAAAAGGTCACCATTTGCAGCAACATGGGTGGGCCTAGCGGGTATTGTGCTAAGCGAAATAAGTCAGACAGAGAAAGACAAACCCTGTGTGACTTCACTTACAGGTGGAATCTAAATCAAAACAAAACAAATAAACACATCTGATAATTTTAACAGACAGAGGATGTCGTTAAGGTAAGGGGTGACTAAGGACAGAGAGAGGAGAAAGAGGACTCCGAGGTGTGCCTCACTGACAGCTGCTGGGAGCCACCGCCCCAGTCCCGGGGAGAAGTCACTAGGAAAAAACCCACAGTTTAAAAACAGGCCTTTCCACAGACGAGAGGTTACTATACAGGTCTCTGCGACAGTGCCATGTGCCGTGTGGTCAAGATGAAGAGAGTGCCCAGTATGCGGGGGGGAGGGGGTTGGAAGAAGCCACTGCCCCCAGCTGCTCAGCTCACAGCCTGTGTGGGGACACGGGAGGTGAAAGACCGTGCCTCCCCCTCCCCGCCTCCTCCGGTGCCCCCTGCTGGCGGAGCCTGGCCCAGAGCCAGCGGCCGAGCAGGAGAACAGGAGGGAGGTCTGCAGGGTCCAGCTGGGTGTCATGCGGGACTAGGGCACGCTGGGGACCCAGGGATAAAGTTCACTCCTGGCACCGCCGGGTGTCGTTTCGTATTGATTAGCAGGACTTCTGTATATATTCTGGCAACAGTGGTGTATTGGTTATTTGTATTGCAAATATTTTCTCCCATCCTGTGATTTATGTTTCAGCCTCATCTTTTAAAGAACAAAAGCTTTTAATCTTAATGTAGTTCAGTTTATCACTTTTTTATGGTAGTACTTCTGAAGTCTTTTTTTTTTTCTTTTTCTTTTTTTTTTTTTTTTTTACCCTAAGGCTGTAAGAATATTCTCCAATGTTTCCTTAGATGCTTTGCTGGGTTCTCTTCACATTTAGTTCTCAGTTGGGCTGAAACTGATTTTTGTGGCTGGCTGGTCTGAGGTGGGGGGGGGGGGCAAGGTGCTGCTATCCCCTGTTTTGTCCAGCTGGCCTACAGTGCTTCTTGAGAAGGACGTTGTTTCCACACGGCAGTGCGCCCTGTGGCGTGAGTCAGGTGTCTGCCCGTCCCTGACTGCTCCCTGTGTCTCCCTCCTGCTCCCTGGTCCTCTGCCTTCAGCCAGCATCTTGGTCTCCATTGCTGTAGCCTCCTGGTGACTCAGCAGTTGGGCTTCCGGCTGCAGCTTTGGGAGGTTGGGTCCTTCGCCTCTTACTGTTACATCCTCATTAGCATTTAAGTTCGCTTGTCAGTGTTCTCAGAAAACGCGTGGTATTTTCATTGGGGTTTTATTACATATATGTCATTTGGGAAGAATTGGCATAGTTAAGTACGGAGTCCTCAATCTGTAAATGTAGTGTATATATAGATTCACTTATTTAACTCTTCTTTGTTCTTAATAACATTGTCTATTTTCCTGCGTAGAGACCTCAAATACCTTTCAGTAGATTTCTTCTTAAGATGTGGAAATTTACTCCTATTGCAAATATTTTTTATTTAAAATTTCTGTTTATTACTGGTAAATTATTCCTAAGTATACATAACGATTTATGGTGATTTAAGATTTTTATGTACTAAAATATGATTTTTTTTGTTGTTTGTTTCTGGGTTTTCTCTCCTGTTTTGGAAGGTCTTTCTTACTCAAGACTATAAAAAATTTCTACATTTTATTTTCATACTTTCAGAGTTTTGTTATTGAATGTGTAGATTTCTAACCCACATACATTTAGCTTTTGTGAATGAAGAATTTTGTTTTCACAATTCCCTAGCTTTTTCCACACACCTATGAGTCAGTATACAGGCCCTCTGCTCATTCTCACTGACACACTTGTCTTTTCCTGTTTAATAACTTGCTGTGATAACGATATTTAATATACACTTTAATTGCTCTATGTAATGGAGTATTTAATAACACAGACCCCTCATTATTTTTTTTCGAAAACTCTTAACAATTCCAGAACATTTTACTTTCCATGTGAACGTTTGAATAACTGTCAGATTGTATATGTTGAATTGTTGATTAAAAGTGTATTGAGTTAGTGTCAGGTGTGCCACATAGTGGTTAGACATTTATTTACTTTATGAAGTGATCCCCCCCAAAAAAAACTGATAAAAAATAATAATGTCATCTGTAATTGAAAATAAAGGAGAAGATAACAAAAACTTTTTAACAAGTGTATTGAATTAATTAGGGAAGAATTGATGAATTATGGAGACTTTCGGTACCAGAACATAATATGTCACTTCATTCATTCAGGCTGTTTTCATGTCTCCAGTGAGGCTTTATAGGTAGGTCTTTAAGTTTGTTTCTCAACAAGTTTTGTTTTAAACAAGTGATACATTAACATATCTAAAAGTTAAAATTCATGTAAGAAGGTTTACTCAGAATATCTCACTCCCATCCCAGCCCTTTCACCTACAAGAAATTATTTGTATCGGTTTATTGTTTATCCTACAGTGTTTCATTATGCAAAAAGAGGGGAGTACAGATGTATCCTTTTGGCCCCTATCTGTCCTATGGATAAAAAAAAAGTAGCTACTATGTACATTATTTTGCATGTTGCCTTTTGTCATTTAGGGATACCAGCTGCATACATACTGTTTCAGTTGTGTGGATGTGACATCCTTTATTTAAACCAGCCCTTGATGAATGGATACTGTATTGTTTTAAGTAAGGCTCTTGCTATTACAAGTTTTCCTAGGAGAAACCGTGTAAATATATCATTTTGTGTATGTGCAGGTGTATCAGTTAGAGAAATTTTCAGCAGTGAGATTGTTGGTTCACTGGGAATGATATTTTTAATTTTGATAAATACTACACTATTTTACCCAAACAAGCAATACTTGTGATCAGCTCACTGTAATCTGTCCAATAGCAAGTGTTGGGTTTCCCAATCCGATAGGACAACCTTGGTATCTCAGTGTGGATCTAATTCACATTTCCCTTGTAAACGCCAGCCTCTTATGTCTCAGATATTCTGCCTGTGATCAGTATATATGTGTTGTTCTGATCTGCTTTCTACTGGGTACGGGCTTGGTGTCAGGAAACATTTTCTCATTCAGTCCTCACAACTGTCCTGCAGGGTGGCCACTGGATTGTCCATTTTACGTCTAAGAAAAGGGCAGGCTTAGAGAGTTCAGGCAGCTTGACCAAGATCACACAGCTGAACTAGCATGCAGGGCTGGGATCTGAATTTGTTTCTGTCTGACCTAAAAACTCCCTTCCTACTGTCTCACCGTGACCTCCGATGGGGCAAGCCTTGTCTGGTGTCCAAGTCTCGCCGCAGGACCCCAGGGCCAGAGTTAGACAGCCCCCACCTCGGTGTCGCTGAGACGCAGCCCTTCCTCCTGCCAGAGGTGTCAGTGTCCTGGCTGATGCGTCTTGGATGATTTATTGACATAATAGACACCATTCTAAAGAGTTGGCCCAGGATCAGACATCAAAACTGCAAGTTTGAAAGGATGAGAAACATCCTTTGGAAACATATTTCATCTTGACTCTAGGCTTAATTAAGATATTGCTGGAGTAATACCTTCGACAAGCAGAGAACCAGCACTGCAGCCAGCCAGCCCCCGCCTCTGCAAAACATAAAATAAATGTCGATTGCATGGAGTGAGATATTCATAATTATTTCACGCGGGGGAGAAATGAATGAAGAGGTATCAGGAGCTCGTGTCATCAATTTCACAGATCTAAGTCTAATCAGAGCTCCTCGTAATGCTAACACACCAGCTTTTTTATTCTAAGATGTTTGTAGGTATCATCAAATCAATATCAGTTGAAATACTCTTTAATGATATGATCATTTCAAAATTAGACTAATTTTAATTAGCAACAGGAGCGTCTTTGGAAGAGAAAACCTGCAGCTTTCTCAGCTGATGCGTGCTCCTGCTAACATCTAGAATCTTCCTGAGGAGGAAGAAGGCAGTATTCAACTTCCAGTGAGCACAAATCCTGACTTTTCCCAGCACCCCACTAAGTTCTCGAGAGGCTGTTGGCCTTCCCACGCTCTCTGAGTTTCTCCTGGGGGGCCCACTGAACCGGACTCCACAGACCCCCAGGCCGTCCAGTCACGAGATGAATGAAGAAGCCCCAGTCACCCCGATTCTCCCTCTCTAACGGGTTCCGGACCCTCGTCACCTCCTCTGTTTTTCCGGACAGTTCTTTACTTCCCCGGACATGTTAAACCAGAGGCTCAGGGACCACCTTCAGATCTTGCCTAATCGTGCTTTGTTGAGGCACACATTATTCAGCATCATGAAAAAAAAATTCAATTTGTTGTCTTTATTTAAAAATGGAGAGATTTCGCCTGACCGGTGGTGGTGCAGTGGATAAAGCGTCAACCGGGAATGCTGAGGTCGCCGGTTCGAAACCCCAGGCTTGCCTGGTCAAGGCACATATGGGAGTTGATGCTTCTAGCTCCTCCCCCTGTTCTCTCTCTCTCTCTCTCTCTCTCTCTCTCTCTCTCTCTCTCTCCTCTCTAATAAAAATGAATAAAATCTAAAAAGAAATTATAAATAAATAAATTGAGAGATTTCATCTAAGATGCACATTTCTGGCTTCTTCTGATAAACTAAAAGATGTGAGTAATGCCACCGTGGTCTCCTGCTGTCCCCCTCCCTTTCCACCTGTCCAGCAAAGCCCTAGTCCTGTTGGGCTGTTTTCTTGTCTTTCTTTAACAACTGATCCCGGACCCAGGGGGGTTCTGATTCTCACATCCACCCGTATAGATGCCCTTCTCCTGGGAGCTGTTATTGGGCCGAGTGGCAGGTGACCTGGACGTGTCCAGACAGAAAGAAGGAGTTCAAGTACAGGTGTGGCTGGAGAGAGCGTTGTTTGTATTTAGCTCAGAGACTGAAGGGCAGCAAACAGCCCCGGCTGCTGTGGGCACCAGCCAGCCGGACGGTGAAGCCAGATCACGCCGCACAGCAGGAGGAAAGAAAGGCGTGAACTCTTGGACTCGGTGGAACTGGTGAGCCACTGCTGACACCTGTCACCTGTGTCACACCCACCACCTCTGGGCATCCAGTTGTGTGAGAGGAAAAGAGACCCTTCCTCGTAAACCCAGTTGGAGTCAGAACCTGTGGTCTCTCCTGCAGGAGCTCACCTCTCTTCCGCCGTAGGGACCAGCCAACCACACACCCACGACGGGGCTCTTCCTGGTACCGGTGTTTGTCATCATGCCTGTTCTCGTGTGCAAGAGGGAAGAGGAATGGGAAGTATTTCTTGTATCGTGTCATTATCAAAAGCAGGGAAATGACACCTAGACTAACGAGGCTGCGTGTTTTAAGGGAAGTGAGAGAAAACAGCTGTCTCATTCCTGACCTGTGTCACTCATCTGTCCCACCGGCTCAGCCCCTGGCCAAGTCTGAATTGGTGGCTGTTGGCCTGGTTGTTACCAAGGTGCTTCCTAAGAGACACGTCCCCCCACGGCGTCCTGTGTCTGTGCCCGCAGCAGTGACGAAGCCCCCCCCCCCGCACCTCCCTGCAGCGACTGCAGCTTCCAGGGCGAGTTCTGTCCCGCCTGTTCGCCAGCACAAGGGCGACCTGGTGGCTGCACCACTGTGACCACAGCTGCTCCGCCTCAGCCCGGCCACCCTGCGGAGACGTCGTGTCCGACTCCAACACCACTCTCTCCTAGACACGTTTTCCGAGACTCCTGGGAGCGTATTTGAAACAGTTACCGAATCAAAGCATCTGATGAGTCTCGACTTCTCTTCCTGCTCCCATTGGCCTCCTAGAGAGATGCAAACTTTGACAAAGAATGAGCAAGAAGTAACATATTTGCAGCAGACAGATGGTAGCCTGAAGTTACAACTTCTCCTTGTAACTTAAAAACCATTGAAATCGAAGACCCCCCCCCCTTTTTTTTTCTCCTTCTTGCAGAACTTTGGCTAATTCAGAGGGCAGAGAGAATATCTTTCCGGTCTCACCTGCGGTCTCTGAGTTCCAGGTGTCCATTTTGACCTTGGCTTCTCGCTGGCTGTCCAAGCTCTCAGTGCGCCCCACGAGAAGAGCTGGCTGGATGAAGTTTGCTGGAAAGCACCTCCCTGAAAATGCTTTCCCGAGGAACACCGCCTCCCCCCACCTCCCCACCCCCAGCCTGCAGCTGCAGCTGCTGTCCGGCCCCTGTAGGAAGGCAGAGCTGTGTGCCCTGTTTCAAACGTTGGAAGCAAGAGCAAATATGGCAGCGAGTGGGTAGCAAAGAGCAACGAGAGAAAACAAGACAAAGTACAAAAGTTCTTGGTTGCTCTCAGCAAGGCAGCTGGGTTAAACAATTAGTACTAATTGCCTTATGTCAAGCCGGCAGTTGCAGTAAACAAACACAATTCACAAAGAAACCAGCCTGAGCTTCTTCTGATTAAATAGTGTTGCATTTTTAAATGTGTTACCGATACATGCTGTGCCCTTAAGAAAATGACTACACTGTCACAGGCACAGCAAAGACACTTAGAAATAAATTCGGCTGCAAGATAAGGAAAGTACATGATAAATTAAGCTCTGCGTATAAATTCTTAAGAGCCTCCATTTTAATGCTGGTCATTATTCAACAAATTTTTCTAAGAAAATGCCAAATAGGCAGGAACGAGTAATTAGGAGAGAAGAGTGGAACTGTCATGGTTAATGGGTTGCAACGCTGTGCTTTCCCCACCCTTCACCAGACCGTCCCAGAGAGGTGGGGCGGGCGGGGGCCCGGGGGCCTGTCGTCTGTGCCAGGCAGGCTGGGACAGGGCAGCAGTGGGCAGGGTGGGGGAGGCAGGGACCACGCGAGGAGGGGTGCGGGGACAGGGGTCAGGCTTCCGTGGGCAGAGCGGCCCGGGGCTCCGGGGACCAGGAGGCTGGAGTGCCACACTCCTTGCGGTGCCCAGGCCGCCATAAATCTGAAATCACTGGGGATATTGTTAGCGTTCAGCAAGTATTATTAAAATGAAGGGAAATTTATGGATGACACTTTGTAACAATTAATCAGGAACTGTTGATTAATAAAGTTAGTTCGTTATTCTCCTGAAACCTAGGCGGCTATGAGAATTGTCAGACGGATCATTTTATTCATTATTTTTGATTAATGCACCCAGATTCTCTGACTCTGAAGGAAAAAAAAAAAAAAAAAAAAAACTTCTCCACTATGCAAAATCATAAATACTGAATGAGTCTGTATACAGTTAACCTTGGCCATGGCTAGGAAATTTCAAGAAGAAATGTGCGTATTCAGCAGATAAATTGTGGTGAGGATTAAAAACCAAATTGAGGGGTTTTGATGAGCATCACCTCTCCAGACCTGTCCGTCTTGTACAAATTCCAGTGATTAATTGGTTTGTTCAGACCCTCAATTAGCCCACTGAAGCAGAGACACCCCCACCAGGCAACAGTCATGACCAAGAGAGGAGAGGAGAAACACTCCAGTGTTTCCGCCTTGGGAGAGACACTCCCAGCCACTCTCCTCTCCTCCTCCACGGAACCACTCGCCCTCCACCGGGAGAGCTCCCCGGAGGCCTGGAGCTTCTGGTCTTCCTGTGGAGAAATGAACTTGGGACTCACTCCCTCTGCCTCCCTAGAAGTCCTGGTGGGCGGGGCTGTGGGGACCACCCTGCTCAGAGCACCGGGGAAACTGAGGCCAAGACCAGACTGCAAGGATCACAACCCCCTGTCAAGACCAGAGCCCGCCCTGGTTTCCACGACAACAAAGCCCCGCCCTTTCGGTTCTCTGTCTATGGTGCTGTGATAGCAACAGAAATTCTGAATTTGCAGTCATAAAGGACACCGAGTCGTGTGGTACGGGTTATTATTCAGTTTCTAGAGTGTATACTAATAAGAGGTGGATATGTTAACATATAATATTGCTAAATGGATTAGATTCTGTGTTTGTGTTCATTTAGAAAATAATAATAGGTACGACCTTAATAAAAACATTTATATATTTTTACACGGAAGATGCAAAACCCCAAAGCAAACTCATTAACTAGTAATTTTACCCTTATTAAAATACATTTATTTGTATGCTTACATGATTTGATCGCTTAAAAAAAAAAAAGAATATTACTTTTCTTGCAAATATTTCTGTAGTTTGCTTCCCCCTGTTCTGTTTGTTTGGAAAGTTCTCTCATTTTCTGGAGGTTATAATTAGAGATAATTTGGCCTTCCTCATAATATTTTGATTCCAGAAATGATTCGTTTGGAAAGACTCTTAAAAACCCATAGCATCCGGACAAGATTTTTGCCAAAGGCACAAATATCATGTGTGGGGCCGTGTAAAAAATGCCAACTTTGGGGCCGAGAGTGGGGTGAGCAGAAAACAAGTTTAAGAGCAAAAACAAAGAAGACTGATTTCCCAGAAGTCTGGAGTCAGATCAAGCCCGAGGAGCCGAGAGGGAAGGAGGCGGGAGGCGGGCGGGGAGGAGCCCACGCCCCGGAGGGCCTGGCCCTCTGCCCTCCAGGTGCCCCTGGCTTGGGACCCTCCACGCGCGGAGGGTGAGCTTGGGGAGAGGCATGGAAGACGGAAGACGTGAGCTGGAATGCTACTCATCTTCGCCAGAATTGCAGACAAAGGGCTAATTACCGGGACTCCTAAGTAGACACTTAAAATGTTGAACATGGAACTTGTTCATTATACACCGATCCTGCTTTTGGCAAGCGCTGCAGCAGCATCGCCGAGGGGGCCAGGATTGGCAGGGCCGGGGTCTGCCACCACCGGGCTGGCAGGCGCCCCGGGGCTGGAGCCAGGGCGCGCGGGGTGGGCTCTCGGGCCCCCACCCGGAGACGCGACTCGAAGGCGGCCCCGCAGCCCGCCCGGCCCTGGCTCGCCCACCCCGCTGCCCGCTGAGCAGCGCCCAGCGAGGTGGCCGCAGCCCGCCCGGCCCTCGCTCGCCCACCCCGCTGCCCGCTGAGCAGCGCCCAGCGAGGTGGCCACAGCCCGCCCGGCCCTCGCTCGCCCACCCCGCTGCCCGCTGAGCAGCGCCCAGCGAGGTGGTCGCAGCCCGCCCGGCCTCTGCGCGGCGCGGGCCTGGGCCAGGGTCCCGAGCGCAGCCCGGGTGTGGAAGCTGCCGACAAAAGAAATTAAGAGCAGGAACGCTGTGATTAGAGGAGCGCATTGATCAAGTCAGACCCTCTCTGTTTCACTGCCAGCGCGCCCCGTATAAAAGCGTCGTTAACGGAGCCTGGCGGCTCCTCTCCTAATGGGCTCCGATTTGAGCATGCCCCGGTGATTGACAGGTGATGCCAGGGCTGCCGGTGTTGTCTTAAAAAAGCCACATCAGATCAGCAGAGGCTTAAAGCACAGCATAAATTATAGATACACGTCTGTTTCTTTGATGAAGTGAGACTCGTAGGTGCCTCTCTCTCCCGTCACACGGAGCGTTGCCCTTTCAGAAGGCTTTTTCACGATGTCACATCACATTTGAAAAAACAACAAGGAAAATATAAACCTTCTCCCCCAATCTCCAGTCTCCCTCTCTTCCTTTTATTCTTAAAAACAAAATATTTGAAACAAAACAACCCACTTCAAAGGCAGCCTGGAAGTTTTCCACGTTGGAAAAATTAATTAAACATAAAATGAGTGTTTAAATGCTAAGTTCGATGCCGCAGAGATGACTGTGTCGTGGCTCCCTCTCTCCGTCAGCCCGGGCTCACCGGGTTGGGATTTTCTCAGCAACTTGGCAGTTCAGAAACAAAGACGTGCAGGAAGTGTTAGCACAGGCACCCTTTGCTTCCTGGATTCCATGGTCAGCTGGCAATGCAGTTCCTCCTTACAAAGTTCTGAAAGTCTCTGTGGAAACATTCAAGGGGCACCATGGAAAACAGGGAGGAGAGAAATCAGAACACGCAGCAACAATGTAGCTGTGAGATCGGGAGGGAGAAGCCACCACCACGTCCCTAGTCCAGCTTCACGCGAGCAGAACAGTATTTCATCATCGCCGGATGAAAACCAGAGGTCCCTCTGGAAGCCCCCTCGTGCTTGGGGAGGACCACCCTCCCGGGCCCGAGGACCCACACCCGGGAGCCAAGGCGTGCTTCTGGGGAGTCCCCAGGCCACATTGCAGAGCGAAGACAATATGTGCAAGACAACTCATTCAGAGGTCCTTCTAGATTGAAACAGAAACCTGGTTCCTACAAGAGCCAGACTGGGTTTTGTAGCATTGGTGTGAAGGCTGTACCTGGAGAATCTCGTGGGTCACTTTTCTGAGAGACGTTTCCCTTCCCCCCGAGGTGCCAGAACCTCTGCGTTGACGTAACTCCTCACAATCACTCTGGTGGTGTGACTTGGTGTCCCAGTCCCCTCTGGACCCTGGCCTTTGTCCCTGAGCCACGACTCACTTAGTTCCGCCTTAGGTTTAAATAAATGGAACTGCAAGGGACTTGGTCAGCTCGCCGCCACTTGTCTGGTCTTGGTGCACTGCCCCCTCGCTGCCCGGAGCCAGATGGGAAGGAGCTGCCTGTGTCTGTTCAGCCACGAGGTCAGCCTGTGAGGTCAGGTGCAGTGCGAGAGCGTCCGGAATGCTTTCCCGGCGTGGGTGTGGGGAATGGGAGTCACTTGCAGTTCTTGTCCTCATCGCGTCCAGGTGCTCTGCATCCCAGGGGGCATCTGAAGCTGCCCAGCCGCCAGGGAGGGGCGGGGGCCACAGGCCCAGCCTGCAGCCAGCGCCGCCTGCCGGACGGAAGCAACAAGCCCTGTGACACAGGCCCTGTGACACAGGCTGCGCTGGCGGGTGGGAGAGCGCGTGACTAACAACAGGTGCAGAGAGGGCCCCTCCTAGGAGTTCCTCATAGAGAAGACGGGTTAGAGTCACCTAACTGCACATTCTGGTTAATAAAGATGCCCCGCGTGGGGCTGAGGAAAGTCTGGGGCTGGGGGCTGGGGGTTGGAAGTGCGGGTTGGAGCAGTCACCCTCTCTGGGTGTTGTCTGTCAAACGAACAGAGCGTGTCTGGCTCACACAGCCAGCCTCAGCAGGAGACGGAACGGCACATGCCAAGGTGCTCTCTAACCTCGGGGACCCCACGTGAGTGTCAGCTGCCCACTGGTGTCACTGAGCGGCAGGCTTCGAACAATACAGCAGGAGCTGTCGTCTTCCTGAAAACCCTTGTGTGACCACATGCGCTGCCCCGTGGGAGTTCAGAAGGCACGTCCCCAGCCTCAGCCTCCAGCCCTTACTGCAAGCAGCACTTCAGGCCATGCAAACTTCCTCAGAGTGTTTTTAAACGTATTTTTATTGGTTTTAGAGAGAGAGGAAGGTAGAGAGACAGACAGAAACATGGATGAGTTCCGATATGTGCCCCGATTGGGGATTGAACCTGCAACCTTAGCACATCGAGGTGATGTTCCGACCAGTCGAGCTATCCGGCCAGGGAACTTCTTCAGAGTTCGAGGTTTGTTTGAAACCCTGGCTTAATGAGAACTTGCTTAGTTTTGAAGGGACCCCGGGATGTTCAACTTGAACAGAAAACTGAGGCCTAGACGGAAAGGGTTCGATATTGGGGGGTCTGGGGGAGTTTGCTTCCTGGCCACTGTGGGAAACGCTTTCTATACCAGACACCTCCAGCTTGACTGTTGACTGGTGTCCAGCACTGACCCAGAGGGGACAGGTACAGTGGGCGTGACGGAGAGGAGGCCTCTGCCGTCCGCCTGGCCGGACTGGGCCGTGTGAGGCCTGGTCTTCCCGTTTTTTAGGAGAAGCATAAGATCCATCTCCTGTACGAACATTCCGGAATGTCAAACGTGTCTTATTTAAAATGCCCTTAGAACACGGTGCAGGCCAGCGAGTGCCCTGGGGTGGCGTCCCTCCCGGAAACCACTGGTCTTCCTCACTTTGCTTCTCACCCTTTTGAGCACTGACCTCCTTGATCAGGTTGTGTTTTGGTTTGGCCTCCAGATAAGGCGGCCAGCCTGTCCCAGCTCGTCCAGAACTTTCCCCGGTGTCAGCATTGCGAGTTCTGTATTCCAGGAGCCGTCTGTCCCCAGCGAGTCAGGGCACGTGGCCACCCTGCTGCTGGAGAGGGGATGTTCGCTCACCTGCTTCTGAGGAGTGGCAGCTTGTTTGCTAAGGTGGGAAAGGCACCTGTGGACTCAGACAGAATCTGGACTGGAACCATCCCTCTGTCACTCACCACCTGTGGGGGACTTTGGGGCTGCCATCGACCTCTCGAGAGGCTCAGCATCCTCGCCCGTAAAATGAGACTAGAAACAGCACCCCTCCCCAGGGCTTGTGAGGTGCCAGGCCCACTGGGCGAGGTCAGTGGCCTGTGGAAGCGGCTCTGGACTGCTGACCCGGAACCTCAGACCCCCCAGGCAGTCCCTGACAGCGGCCCACCCACCCTTTGAGGCTTGTTGTTACTGTTTACTTATCCTCAACTGTTTTTAATGTTATTTTGTTTTTACTTATTTATTAGTTACACCTGACGCACAGTATTATGTCAGTTTCAGGTGTGTGATGACACAGCGGTTTGCTCTTTTTATGCAAACGTGAAGTGACCCCCATCCCGAAGTCTAATGCCCGTGTGACACTACACGTGGTTCTTACGATACCGCTGGCTCTTCCCTGTGCTGGGAGTCCCTCGGAGGCTATGGGGTGGGAATGGTCTCTTCTGTTTGCTCGCAGAAGGACTGTGACTCCCACGGGTGCCTGGCCGTGTGAGAGACCGCACCTGTCCCTGCAGCTGTGGGGACAGAGCGAGGGGCAGACCGCAGAGGAAGCCATGCCGGTCCCATCAACCCTGCTCCCGGGACCCTGGGGAGAGGGACTGACGAGCCGTGCTGTGCGCCTCTGCCGAGGGACACTGACGTCTCAGGGGGTTGTCCCTCTGCTGCCAGTGGGCTGACCGCATACTTCGGGCAAAGCCACGCCCAGGCCTTGTGTGCACTTGGGAAGAAAGAAGTGGTGGTGTTTGTGTGTGTTTCCTGACAGACTCTGACTTTCTGTTGACTGGAGTTGTTCCTAACACCATTCTGTGATCTGCTTCTCGGCCTCCCCCAATTACCAGTTAAAAAGGGAGCTGCCAAAGAGACCCACTCCGTGTCTGAGGAGTTATTTGGAGTCGTTGGATCCATATTATAGGGCTTCCCGACTCAGTGTTGTATAAATACCAAACTCCCCAAGAGGCAGCAATGGCTCCAAAGAGATTTTCCCCCAGGTCCCAGGATCTGGAAATCGAGATAATTCTATGCATCGCTGCTGGAGTATGGAAATTGCCAGCGAAGAAATGAAGAGCAGGAACCCCGTGACTAGACGAGGGCATTGATCAGGGCCCTCCCCCAGCTTCACGGCCTGGGTGGCACACAGATAACTCGGGAGCAGCTGCCGTGACGAAACTATGTTACAACCTCCGCGGACATTTTTCCTTTATAAACACAACAGGCAAAGCAAAACAAAAGTATTCCTCAGGAAGTGAGTACAGTATCAGAGAAAAGAGCAAAATATGATTCAAGGTTTTTCTGCTGGTGGGAGCAGGGTGCGGAGGAGGGCGGGCCATCTTGACAAGGGTGGGGCCGCGGCCTCGTCTCCTCTGTGGATCTGGGGCCACGGGCACTCCCTCGCTCCTGCACGCAGGTCCGCCTCCCCGTCACCGTCACTGCTGTCTCTCTCCTGTCTCTGCTTCTCTGTGTCTCCCCTCCCTCCCTCGGGGTCCTGTCACCTATCTCCCCTCTGCGGAGGGCTGGGGGTGGAGCAGAGCAGAGGCCGTCCCCCGAGCCCAGCAGGGTGGCATCAGAGGCCCCAGCAGCTGCCAGTCAACCTGTCCTCCCGTCTCTGCCTCCTCTTCACGTGCTGCCCTTGCGGGAAGGACCTTTCGGGGGGCTGGCCACGCAGATGACCTCTGACTCAGGATGCACTCACTGAGTGGCCTTGTCCTTCGCTTGACCCACACAGCCCACCAGCCCCGGCAATGACCCCGATCGTGTCCTGAGGAGGCCCCTTGGTCGCCACTCACTGGGCCGGGAGTGTGAGGTCAGCGTCAGCCGGCTGTGTCTTTCCCTGGACAGCGGGTCCTGCTCCCTTCCCTCCATCCCTGCTCTGTGTGCACTCGCTCCATCTGTCCGCAGTCTCCCCAGGGTCACGCGCTCGGCTTGGCCCCTGCTCTCACAGAGCTTGTGGCCTGGGGGGTGACAGGACCATGAACACACAGTGACACACGGCCTCGGGTGCTGAGCGGGCCGCTAACTCCACCCAGCTCCGGGGGGCAGACACCCCGTAGGTCTGAAGGGTGCACGGCAGCTGCTGTCCTCACCCCGACGGGCACCCTGGACGTAGCGGGGAGGGCGCCCTGGACTGTGCCGCCCACGGGACCTGCCCCCACCCTGTGCTCGCTGCAACTCCCGCAGCCTCGCCCCTGCTCCCCTCGCCGGTCCGGGGCACGGCGGTTCTGGGTGGTGCTGACAAGCCACAGCCCAGTGGACCCCAAGAGTGAGGTCCTTGCGCTTCCCAAACCTCACCGCGCAGAACTAACATCAGCTCAGGTTTCTCTCTCGACGTAAGTTTTCCCACTATCTGTCTCACCATTTTAAACTTTTAAACATTTGACTCACTTGGGCAAAATGTAACCAAATACTAAACACTCGGGGCTCAGTCACCTCCTCCAGAGCTCTCCCCTGCTCCCTGGCTGCTCCCTACGAGCCGGGCTCAGAACCAGGGGATCTGGGCTCACTGCTCTCTACGGGCGAGGCTCAGAACCAGGGGATCTGGGCTCACTGCTCCCTACGGGCCGGGCTCAGAACCAGGGGATCTGGGCTCACTGCTCCCTACGGGCCGGGCTCAGAACCAGGGGATCTGGGCTCACTGCTCCCTACGGGCCGGGCTCAGAACCAGGGGATCTGGGCTCACTGCTCCCTACGGGCCGGGCTCAGAACCAGGGGATCTGGGCTCACTGCTCCCTACAGGGAAGGCTCAGAACCAGGGGATCCGGGCTCACTGCTCCCTACAGGCAGCTCAGAACCAGGGGATCTGGGCTCACTGCTCCCTACAGGCCAGGCTCAGAACCAGGGGATCTGGGCTCACTGCTCCCTACAGGCCAGGCTCAGAACCAGGGGATCCGGGCTCACTGCTCCCTAAGGGCAGCTCAGAACCAGGGGATCTGGGCTCACTGCTCCCTATGGGCAGCTCAGAACCAGGGGATCCGGGCTCACTGCTCCCTACGGGCAGCTCAGAACCAGGGGATCCGGGCTCACTGCTCCCTATGGGCAGCTCAGAACCAGGGGATCTGGGCTCACTGCTCCCTACGGGCCACTGCTCCCTAAGGGCAGCTCAGAACCGGGGGATCTGGGCTCACTGCTCCCTACGGGCAGCTCAGAACCAGGGGATCTGGGCTCACTGCTCCCTACGGGCAGCTCAGAACCAGGGGATCCGGGCTCACTGCTCCCTACGGGCCAGGCTCAGAACCAGAGGATCCGGGCTCACTGCTCCCTACGGGCCAGGCTCAGAACCAGGGGATCCGGGCTCACTGCTCCCTACGGGCCAGGCTCAGAACCAGGGGATCCGGGCTCACTGCTCCCTACGGGCAGCTCAGAACCAGGGGATCCGGGCTCACTGCTCCCTACGGGCAGCTCAGAACCAGGGGATCCGGGCTCACTGCTCCCTACGGGCCAGGCTCAGAACCAGGGGGTCCGGGCTCACTGCTCCCTACGGGCCAGGCTCAGAACCAGGGGATCCGGGCTCACTGCTCCCTACGGGCCAGGCTCAGAACCAGGGGATCCGGGCTCACTGCTCCCTACGGGCCAGGCTCAGAACCAGGGGATCCGGGCTCACTGCTCCCTATGGGCCAGGCTCAGAACCAGGGGATCTGGGCTCACTGCTCCCTACGGGCAGCTCAGAACCAGGGGATCCGGGCTCACTGCTCCCTACGGGCAGCTCAGAACCAGGGGATCTGGGCTCACTGCTTTCTACAGGCAGCTCAGAACCAGGGGATCTGGGTTCACTGTCCCCTAAGGGCAGCTCAGAACCAGGGGATCTGGGCTCACTGCTCCCTACAGGCAGCTCAGAACCAGGGGATCCGGGCTCACTGTTCCCTACGGGCAGCTCAGAACCAGGGGATCTGGGCTCACTGCTTTCTACAGGCAGCTCAGAACCAGGGGATCTGGGCTCACTGCTCCCTACGGGCCAGGCTCAGAACCAGGGGATCTGAGCTCACTGCTCCCTACAGGCAGCTCAGAACCAGGGGATCTGGGCTCACTGCTCCCTACAGGCAGCTCAGAACCAGGGGATCTGGGCTCACTGCTCCCTACAGGCAGCTCAGAACCAGGGGATCTGGGCTCACTGCTCCCTACAGGGAAGGCTCAGAACCAGGGGATCCGGGCTCACTGCTCCCTACAGGCCAGGCTCAGAACCAAGGGATCCGGGCTCACTGCTCCCTACAGGCAGCTCAGAACCAGGGGATCTGGGCTCACTGCTCCCTACGGGCCAGGCTCAGAACCAGGGGATCCGGGCTCACTGCTCCCTACGGGCCAGGCTCAGAACCAGGGGATCCGGGCTCACTGCTCCCTACAGGCAGCTCAGAACCAGGGGATCCGGGCTCACTGCTCCCTACAGGCAGCTCAGAACCAGGGGATCCGGGCTCACTTCTCCCTACAGGGCAGCTCAGAACCAGGGGATCTGGGCTCACTGCTCCCTACAGGCAGCTCAGAACCAGGGGATCTGGGCTCACTGCTCCCTACAGGCCAGGCTCAGAACCAGGGGATCCGGGCTCACTGCTCCCTACAGGCAGCTCAGAACCAGGGGATCCGGGCTCAGTTCTCCCTACAGGGAAGGCTCAGAACCAGGGGATCCGGGCTCACTGCTCCCTAAGGGCAGCTCAGAACCAGGGGATCCGGGCTCACTGCTCCCTAAGGGCAGCTCAGAACCAGGGGATCTGGGCTCACTGCTCCCTACGGGCCGGGCTCAGAACCAGGGGATCCGGGCTCACTGCTCCCTACGGGCCAGGCTCAGAACCAGGGGATCCAGGTTCACTGCTCCCTAAGGGCAGCTCAGAACCAGGGGATCCGGGCTCACTGCTCCCTACGGGCCAGGCTCAGAACCAGGGGATCCAGGTTCACTGCTCCCTAAGGGCAGCTCAGAACCAGGGGATCCGGGCTCACTGCTCCCTACACATGTGGTGAAGGCAGAGGCATCTCTAAGCTCAGCTCTCCGAGTCTCTGTCTCCTGTTTCATAAGAGGGCGTGATCATCTCAAACCTCTGCTCCCTGGGCGGCGGCTGCTCCCTCCCTCCCTCCTCGGGTTGCGGGGAGTGTGCGCCCCTGGGCCTCCTCTGGGAGCACCTGTGACTCCTGGGGGGGGCACCTGCTCTCGGGACTGGACCCTGTGGTCACACCAGGTCCGGAAGGCCCGGCACACGTTCCCAGCTTGTCTTCCAGTGTCTCTGGTCAGATCTCCACCCTCGTCACCACGTGCCTCCCTCAGGAAGGCCTCCCCTCTCCGCCTTGCTGGGTCGGGTCCTGAGCTCAGCCCGCCCACGTCTCTGTCCCTTCTGGCCGACTGCACCAACACAGAGGAGTCTTGATTTAAGTCCTTTCGTATTCAGGGATCATGCGCAAGTGTTCATCTGAAGGTTCAGTGGCATTCTGAAATGAGAACATCTACAGAGATGTCAGGAGGGAGCCGCCCACGGTGAGGGCGAAAGAGCGAGGGGCAGAGTGAACGGAGGGTTCCTGGGGTCCCAGGCATCTTAAGATCTCATTACTGAGATTACCGCACACATAACTTTCCAGTGTTCGGTATTACAGACTTTTCAAGGTATGGGTTAAAAGTACTTCATGCCTGACATCAGTTTAGTCTTATTCATTATCTAGCTAAAATAAAACCTTAAAAATAGCTGATGAGTGTAAGTAAGCCGTTTTCTGATCAATGCAAATTCCCCATTTCCAGAGGAGCACTCACAGCAGCCGGAACGGAAGGGCCAGGGGCCGCGGTCCTCCCTGTCTCAGCATGTGGACGAGGAGCAGGACGGAAGGACCAGGGGCCATGGTCCCCCGTGTCTCAGCCCCTGACGAGGAGCGGGCGGCCCGGGAGCACACCCTGGGCCTGCAGAGCTTCCCACAGTCTCCTGCACTGTGAGGGCCAGTGCTGCGACCCCACTGGTGCTGGGGGGGGGGGGCGGCGGGACCGTCTTGACCGAGCTCTCTGCTCTGATTGTGGCTGCAGTCCGCGTAGGAGTGCCATGTCCCTGTCTGACCTGACCTCTCACTGGGGCCTCGCTCTCCGGCCGCAGAAGGTGCTGGGGGGGCGGCGGGACCGTCTTGACCGAGCTCTCTGCTCTGATTGTGGCTGCAGTCCGCGTAGGAGTGCCATGTCCATGTCTGACCTGACCTCTCACTGGGGCCTCGCTCTCCGGCTGCAGAAGGTGTCAGAGCTCCTGGCTCCTCAGCCCGGCTGGGCCCCGAGCTCAGTACAGTGGTCAGTCACGCTCTCTCCCAAACCAGAACCCTCTGTGGTCGTGTTCAGCTCGGTACACGCAGGGGGTGGTGGCCTCCCCTGAGCCATGCGGTTCCTACAGCCGAGAGCTTTCCCGAGGACCCGTTCCTCACGGGCGTCTTCCCTGAGGGCCTTTCATACTCACTGTGAGCGGCCCGAGCGGAAGTGATGACCCTGCCAGGTGTTGTGTGATGTTCCAGATGTTTCTGGAAAGACTGTGCTGTGTGGGCGCTTCCCTGTCTGTCTCTGTGAGTCAGACGGGCTAGGACTCCCTGTCTGGGAGGAGTGACTTCTGAAGGCTCGTCTGGGTGAGACCTCCCTGAGCAGCACTGATGTGAGTCAGAATCACACACATCTCCCCCCACACACACCAACGTTTCTGCCTTTGAAAGTCAAAGGCAGGAATCTGTCAGAATGTGCCGTGGCTGCGAGCAGAGACAAGAGGCCACTGTGCAGAGCTGGAGCGTGTTAGCAGATCTGAGTGCGTCCGGGTGAGCAGGAGGGCCCACGGAGGGGCGGGGACACTGAGCACCAGGCGAGGCTCACAGAGGCGCTTCTGCAGCCAGACAGGAGCCTGGCCCCCCTGCCCTGGGTCTGCTCGAGGTCCAGACTGGGGCCTGGCCCCCCTGCCCTGGGTCTGCTCGAGGTCCAGCCTGGAGCCTGGCCCCCCTGCCCTGGGTCTGCTCGAGGTCCAGCCTGGAGCCTGGCCCCCCTGCCCTGGGTCTGCTCGAGGTCCAGCCTGGAGCCTGGCCCCCCTGCCCTGGGTCTGCTCAAGGTCCAGACAGGAGCCTGGCCCCCCTGCCCTGGGTCTGCTCGAGGTCCAGACTGGAGCCTGGCCCCCCTGCCCTGGGTCTGCTCAAGGTCCAGCCTGGAGCCTGGCCCCCCTGCCCTGGTCCAGACTGGAGCCTGGCCCCCCTGCCCTGGGTCTGCTAGAGGTCCAGCCTGGAGCCTGGCCCCCCTGCCCTGGGTCTGCTCGAGGTCCAGACCAGAGCCTGGCCCCCCGGCCCTGGGTCTGCTCGAGGTCCAGCCTGGAGCCTGGCCTCCCTGCCCTGGGTCTGCTCGAGGTCCAGACCAGAGCCTGGCCCCCCGGCCCTGGGTCTGCTCGAGGTCCAGCCTGGAGCCTGGCCCCCCTGCCCTGGGTCTGCTCAAGGTCCAGCCTGGAGCCTGGCCCCCCTGCCCTGGGTCTGCTCGAGGTCCAGCCTGGAGCCTGGCCCCCCTGCCCTGGGTCTGCTCGAGGTCCAGCCTGGAGCCTGGCCCCCCTGCCCTGGGTCTGCTCGAGGTCCAGACCGGAGCCTGGCCCCCTGCCCTGGGTCTGCTCGAGGTCCAGCCTAGAGCCTGGCCTCCCTGCCCTGGGTCTGCTCAAGGTCCAGACCGGAGCCTGGCCCCCCTGCCCTGGGTCTGCTCGAGGTCCAGCCTGGAGCCTGGCCTCCCTGCCCTGGGTCTGCTCGAGGTCCAGACCAGAGCCTGGCCCCCCGGCCCTGGGTCTGCTCAAGGTCCAGCCTGGAGCCTGGCCCCCCTGCCCTGGGTCTGCTCAAGGTCCAGCCTGGAGCCTGGCCCCCCTGCCCTGGGTCTGCTCGAGGTCCAGCCTGGAGCCTGGCCCCCCTGCCCTGGGTCTGCTCGAGGTCCAGCCTGGAGCCTGGCCCCCCTGCCCTGGGTCTGCTCGAGGTCCAGACTGGGGCCTGGCCCCCCTGCCCTGGGTCTGCTCGAGGTCCAGACTGGAGCCTGGCCCCCCGGCCCTGGGTCTGCTCGAGGTGGATTCCACCCGCGTGTTTCTGCTCCTCCGGTCTGGGAAGATCCTTCCTCTCCAGGACCTTCCTGTCACTTCTCAGGGAACAGACCGGAGTCCATTCCACTCAGCCGGTGTGTGGCCCTGCCAGCCACGTCTTCCAGCTGCTGGAAATGGAGGCCAGGGACAGGAAGCGACCCCCTTGACGGAACACAGCGAGCCCGTGGGAGAACCAGCGATAGAACCCGGGTCTCTTTTCTGAAGTCATCCCGACCACTTACAAAGAGAGCTGTCTCTCAGGAGAGACATCAGGAGCCACGGCTCAGCCTCGTCAGTGGTTTCTGTTCGAGGGTGAGTCCTGAGACCTCAGCTACAGGAAACGGTGAGCCAGGAAACAGCCCACTGCCGGGTGGGTCTGAGACGACACAGAAAGCCCACTGCCAGGCGGGTCGAAGCCACAGAAAGCCCACTGCCGGGCGGGTCTGAGACGACACAGGCGCAGAGAGCCGCAGCACAGTGGCCTCGCGCGGGCCCTCTGCGAAGGAGCCATCGCCTCCAGGGTCTCCTGCGTTCCCTCACCTCCTGAGCAGAGAGGGAATTCAAAGCCAGTTCTGTTCAAATAAATAAATGAATAATAAATAAAGCTTGATCTCTTCTCAGCACCACAAACAAAGTTGGAGTCGGCAGGATTAACGGACGTAAGTGTCAGGATGACCGCTGGAGGACTGCGTGTGTGATCTGCTGCGGGTAACACGTGGCTTAGAAGATGTGCACCGTATGGCGGGTCAAGAATCTGGCCGCTGTCTGCTCCAGGCCCTCGGCAGAATGGGACTGCAGTCAGCTCAAGTCCCGACCGGGGAAGAGTTGCCTTCCAAGCCCTCGTGATCGTTGGCAGAATGCAGGTCTGCACGGCCTGTTGGGCTGGGGGCCTCCGTTCTCCTGACAGTCTCCAGACACGCGGCGTCCTCCAGCACGGCGGCTTCCTCTGTCAGTCGAGTCAGCTAGCACACAGCAAGTCGTGGCCCTTGGGAATCTAACCACAGGGTGGCACCTCATCTTCTTTGCCGTATTTCCTGGGCTGGATGCAGGTCGTTAGGGACAGCCCACACTCCAGGGGAGATTTTACAACCATTGGGAGCCGCTTTGAAAATTTCCCTACCGAAGAACTACACAAAAATAGAGGAAGAGTGAGAATTCCTGTTCAACCGAAGACACCATGGCTGTGATAGAATGGCAGCAGCTAGTTGTGATGTCTAAAACAGACAGGGAATTCCTACAAATCAAGAGAAAAAGATAGCCATTCCCAGAAGGAAAAAAAAAATGTACAAAAACTGTACGCAGCCTGGCCTGTGGTGGTGCAGTGGATAAAGCGTTGACCTGGAAATGCTGAGGTCGCCGGTTCGAAACCTTGGGCTTGCCTGGTCAAGGCACATATGGGAGTTGATGCTTCCAGCTCCTCCCCCCTTCTTTCTCTCAGTCTCTCTCCTCTCTCTCTCTCTCTGTGTGTCTCTCTCTCTCCCTCTCTCTCTCCTCTCTAAAAATGAATAAAATAAAATAAAAAAAATGAAAAAATGAAAAAAATAGTTAAAAAAAACTGTACGCAATGTACAGAAGGAATTCAAGAGGCTAATTAATTAGTAAGCACCTAAAGAAATGCTCATATTTATTAGTAACCAGCAAAATTCAAACAGGGTAACACTCACAGCTTCTAAGTAGCAGGACGAGTGCCTGGATAATGGCCAGTGTTGGCAGGCGTGAGGGTGCTCACGGGGCCTGCGTGCCGTTAGGGCACGCCCGCCTCCACGGGAGGGGACGTGGACGGAGGTGGCCGCCCGTGAGGGTGCTCACGGGGCCTGCGTGCCGTTAGGGCACGCCCGCCTCCACGGGAGGGGACGTGGACGGAGGTGGCCGCCCGTGAGGGTGCTCACGGGGCCTGCGTGCCGTTAGGGCACGCCCGCCTCCACGGGAGGGGATGTGGATGGAGCCGGCCGCCCGGGCACACCTGTCCCCAGTCACTGTGTGCACACAGTGTGACCAGCGTTTCTGCCTCTGGACACGCACCCCAGAGAAACCTCTGCCGCCCCCCCACGAGATGCTCCGTGCAGCACGGCGATCTGGGCGGGGACCTGGGCACCCGCTCCTGGGAGAGCGACAGGCGTCACACAGCGCCCCGTAGGAACAGGAGGAGCAGAGCGTGTCTCGGGCAACAAACATGTATGAGAGAGAGAGAGAGTGTGTGTGTGAGTGTGTGTGAACGTGTTTTGTGAAACAGACACAATAAGATTAACAATATCATTTATGGAAGTTAAAAATGCATGCAAACAAAACAAAAATGCACATTAAACAACATTCAGCAATTTCCTGCAGGAACAGGAGCAGTGTGAGGGGTGAAGGGAAATAAATTTACAACTCAAGAGAGGAGCCACACCTGGGCCCGTGATAATACAGGTCTACTGGCAGAGAAGTGTGAGAACTTAGCCCGTGGTCTCTGAGGGAGAGAAGCAAGCACAGCTCTCCAGGCCTCCTTGTTCAGTGGGAAACTCTGCTCGAGGCACCGAAGACCCAGGGGCCCTCGGAATTTGTGGACCCTGGCCTGGCGTGTGCACAGGAAAGAACCACTTAGGACAGACCGGCCCTCCCCCTCCCCCAACTCTGCCTTCTTTTTATTGTTCCAGGAGCTCTGTGTGTCTGTGTCTGTGTCTGTGTGTATGTCTGTGTGTCTCTGTGTGTGTGTGTGTGTCTCTCTGTGTGTGTCTGTGTGTGTATATGTCTCTGTGTGTGTCTCTCTGTGTGTATGTCTGTGTGTGTGTACATGCAGGTTTCTGTGTGTGTATGTGTGTAAGCACATGGTGATGGTCTCTCTGGAAATCAGAGATTCTGTAGATGGGTACATTTTTCAGGACTGCTCAAAGGGTTAATTTAGCTAGACATGAAGTCTTACTGGGCTTAAACGGTCTTCATAAGACAGTAAATTATTTCTCTTATTTTTATCTTTTCCCACTTTTTTCAAATAGCAGCTCCCAGTGATCAGGCTGGACAGTAAATACTTAAGCTTTTGGTTACCCTCACAAATAGTAGTCGTGGGGTCTGATGTGTGGAAAAACACACACGCACACCACCCAGCTTCCCAGGGAAGATCTGGTCTCCAGTATCATCAGCACCTGGCAGGATGAGACTATTTTATGTAAATGGGTTCATTATTATTAATTTCTGCTGGTGCTGAACGATTTATGAACTGCTTTTCGAATGTGGAAAAGTGGCCCATGAATCAGGAGGAAAAATGTTCCCCAAAACCGGCGTCGATAAATAACGACTTTTATTCACGGTCCCGCCCACAGCGTCTTTTATCTTCGGAGAGGATGGGATGGAAACGCTGCGGAGTGGGGTCAGAGACAGACAAGGAAGTGAGGGGGGAGGATTGGAGAGGTGGTTCCCGGGCAGCTGCAGTGGGCAGCGGGCTGTGACTGGCAGAGGTCACTCCGGAGGCCTCTCCTCCTCCCCCCTTCTCTCCTCTCCTGTAAACACGTGGCGGGCTAACACAGTTGTCCACTTTGTCGATTGCAGATGAGGGTTAGCAGGTATCCAGTCTTTCTCTAAAGATCTCCATATGCCAATCACACTTTCATTCTCTGTCTCGAGACAGACAACAGCGGAAACCAGGCGAGGGTGAGAGGCAGCCTCAGCTGCCAGTGCCAGGCCTGCTGTCTGGAGACGTCTGGGTTTGCTTCAGGCCTGCCTGGCTAGGGCAGGAATTTAGGGGCTGTTTAATTAAACACTGTACTCTTCTATTATTATTATTATTATTATTATTTTGTATTTTTCCGAAGTGAGAAGCAGGGCGGAGGCAGACAGACAGACTCCTGCATGTGCACGACTGGGATCCACCCGGCACGCCCACCAGGGGGCGATGCTCTGCCCCTCTGGGGCGTCGCTCTGTGGCAACTGGAACCATTCTAGTGCCTGAGGCAGAGGCCATGGAGCCATCCTCAGCGCCTGGGCCAACTTTGTTTCGATGGAGCCTTGGCTGCGGGAGGGGAAGAGACAGAGAAGAAGGAGAGGGGGAGGGGTGGAGAAGCAAATGGGCGCTTCTCCTGTGTGCCCTGGCCGGGAATCAAACCCAGGACTTTTGCACGCCCGGCCGATGCTCTACCACTGAGCCAACCGGCCAGGGCCAAACACTGTGCACTTCCAGAATCCAGAGTGAGTGGCAACAGTGCTCTTTGGTACCGATGTCATAATAGACTTCCAGGTTCTGCCAATTAGAGAAAACCATGAATTCTGCTGTGCTGCTGCCTTAGATAGTTCAAGTTTGATAACCCACGGAGCAGTGGGCAAGGCTTGCCAGGTGTCAGCAGGGGGAAGGGATTCGAGGCTGTTCCTAGAATCCCGAGGTGGTGTCCGGCAACTGCCATCTCACGTGGAAGAGATGACAATGACAAGCCCCTTGCGCTCACTCCGACGGGGGCACAGCTAGCAAGTTCTTCTCCGGAGCAGCCCAAAGCTGCTGGGCGTCGCCACCCTTGGGGTAGAGCGCATGTGTCTGTGCCTTTGGGGGGGTGTGGGGCCGAAGGAAGAGCAGTCGTTGAAGTCTTGGGCTCACCCTGTCTGTCATCTCTCTCACCAGCTTTGGGCCAGAAATGCACATGGAACCAGGAACCTGCAGTTACTTCTTATAACCACAGACCAGCTCAGAAATCTCTCCTGTTTGATGAGGCGGGAGCCCTTTCAGAGCCGTGCCCACCACCCAGCTTCCAGCAGTGTTTGTCGGGAAGGAAGGGCTGCCCAGACCTAGCTTTTCAAAAGGAGTTGGAAATTCAAACTTCTATCTATTTATTTATTCTTTAAATTCTGGAAACTGACTCAGATTTTAGAGCAATAAAATAAAAATACTGAGCTTTGGAATTCTCTCTTATTACGTATCCAGTAAGAACTAAGAGATGATTCCCAAACGGTAGAGACTAAGACTATCACTAGGTTATTGCTGTAATTGGTCAGTTATTATGCCCCAAGTCCTTTAAACTTCCCCTAAGAGGACATACTTTCTGTTACAGAAATGGCTTTCCTTTCATATAAGTGACATACTTTTCATATAGGCTGCAGTGTTTTTATTGGGTACTTTGTTCATAATTCATTTTATCCAGATCAGTCCCAGTGGTGGGATCCCGTTGGCACGGCCGGTGTTGAAGGGAGTGCACTGGGTTTTCTCTAAAGCCCTTGAACTCTCTCCATGTCTGGTTAGCTCACACAAAGATCTGAGTTCCCGGGAGACCTATCTGAGAAGAAAGCACTTAACGTTCATCCACTCCATCGGTGAGGTTTTATTTTGAAGTTACAAGAAATTGTCCTTTTACCTCAAACCATAATTTGGTCTTGGATTTATTAACTAACTTTCACCCAAGAAGAGCCCGTCTCGAGAGGCCTTGGCTGTTGGCCCGAGCAAGGAGCCTGCTGGTCGAGCCTGTAACCGCAGAGCCAGCTAACGAGATGGGAGGCCGCTTTTCAGAGACAACGGACCAAACCACAGGTCATGCGGCCGAGACCTGGACAGAGGAGAGAACTCTGACCTCGAGCGGCACCGGAACCAAAGGCTTCTCCACTGTCCTGCCCCTGCCCCCTGCCCCCTAACCCCTGACCCCTGACCCCTGCCCGGACACACGAAACTGAACGCCCAGAGTGACAGGAACTTGAACACCAGAACCTTTCAGAAGCGGAGGTTCTGCTGTCCAGGAAGACTGGTGCTGATGCTCTTACCATGAACAGCGAGCTCCAGGTCCTCTAGCTCCTGCCCCAGTGCTCACACCTCTGTCCCCCAAACCCTCAGAGCCCCTGGCCCAGCCCAGTGAGCACGATGGATCTGAGGCAGCTCTAGGCTCCCATCTTCTCAGCGGGCACCTTCTTGATCAGTAAACCTTTCCTTGCTCCAGAATGAGATGTTGAGATGGGCCGTCCGAAGCCCCTGGCACGTGGACGTTGCACTGGTGACATTCCCACACGTCTCCCCTCGGTGTCCGTCCATCTCATGCTGTCTGACTCTAGTACTTTAAAAATATTCATCTTTAATGTAGCTACTTAATCCTGGTGTCAAGTGCAGGAACAGTGACCCGTTTCAGCAGCAGACGATCAATTGGAAAATGGGTTGTTGGAATCCCGAAAACTCCTATGACCATTTCTAAAGAGATGCCTTCCAAGCTGGGCTGACTTTACTCCCCAGATAAGAGAGACATGGTCTCATGTCTACAGTTACTTATCTTCTCTATTAATAAGCTCCTACTCCTGCCTGACCTGTGGTGGTGCAGTGGATAAAGCGTTGACCTGGAAATGCTGAGGTCACTGGTTCAAAACCCTGGGCTTGCCTGGTCAAGGCACATATGGGAGTTGATGCTTCCTGCTCCTCCCCCCTTTCTCTCTCTCTCTCTCTCTCTCTCTCTCTCATTCTCTCTTTCCTCTCTAAAATGAATAAATAAATATTTTTTTTAAAAAAGCTCCTACTCCTTAATCCTGTTGTGAATAATCCAGAAAGGTACCTTAATAAGTAGTTTTATTTTGTTTTGTTTTACAAGTTAATCTGCGCACCATTGCCGGGCAGCAAATGAACAGCACTGTTGTTATTTAGCGGACAGGACGCTGAGAGACAAAGAAGATAATTACCCTACAATGACATGACAGGAAATTGGAACCGAGTCAAGATTAAAACTTTGTTTCTGAATCTCTCTCCCAGAAATGTTTCCATTCAGTTGTTGAGTGCCTTCTATGTTGCAGCCCTGTGTCAGGCGTCGGGAACACGGCCCCTGCCTGTCCCCAGGAAGATTGTATTCCAGTGGGGGGAGGGGACAGGGGTGAGATGCCGCAGCAGAATACAACTGGACAGTGAAGCCTTGGGTATTTTTCTAGAGAAGTGGATGGTCAGGGAAGGTGTCTCCTTGCCAGGAGCAGAGACTCGAGGAAAGGCTGCGGCCGTGGGGGCCGAGGCCAGGGAGAAGGCGGTGGTGGGACGAGGTGACCTGTTTACGGGACCTACAGGGCCAGCCCTGCACGGGACAAGGAGAAGAGCGGAGAGGGACGAGCTCTAAAGAGCCAGCTGAGCCTGTGGTTAGACACTGAGGATCTTGTCCTCACCGCTGTGGGATAATCTGTCCAGTGAATAATCGGAAGGTTAATTTCAATCACTTTATTACCAGGGAACTTCATTGAAGAAAGCACACTTCTAAAAAAAAGGCAAAGACACATATTTTCTTCCTCTATTGGCAAAACCAGTCCTCCAAGAGGAAGGAGTGGATTGCTGTCACTAGGAGCTGAGTAAATCACCGGCTGCCGGGAAGGCCCCTCGGGCCGGTAGCTCCCACGGAACCCAGACCTCCCTGCCACTCAGGACCCCCGAGCTCGGCCAGTGCTGAGGAAGCAGAGGTGGAGGGGAAAGGCATTTTGGAATTAAACATTCGCTTCCATCAGTTGAACTTTTATACAGATTGACTTCCGTGAAAAATTAGAGCTTTGTGTAATTCAACAGAGTAAAATAAAAGGCCCCAGATAAATAAACGGTTGTCTTTTTTTATTAGCTCTCCATCACCCTGGACCCATTCGTAAGTGGCCCGGTGTCACCTCTCTCTGCATTTGCAGTGTTGCCTCTGAAAACTGTTCCGTTTATTTGAGTCAGCCATCTGACTTCGGTGTACCAGTATATATTATTCTAGAGTGTGTATTTTTTCTGTCTGCCAAAGACATAGTGACTACTCCTTTTATGGGAAACCAGTTATTAATCCAGTAAGTCTGCATGAATCAATATCTTTGTGAAATGACACCATGTTCCTGTTACTTTATGTTAACTTGATGGTTAGCTAATTTTGGAATGGGGACGTTTCTTCTAGAAATAGACATAGTATAATTCAGTGGTGCACACGTCAGTCACTACAGGTGGTCTGTCGTTGTGTGGGCAGAGGAGGGCGGATTTACTGAAGGAAACGCAGCTATATATTTTTTTTTGCCGCACTCTGACGCAAAGCATCCACTTTGCTTATATTTTTATTTGGCAAAATGGCGCTGGCTGTGATCACCAACAGGAGGACGATGCCAGAAGCCATGGTTCCTGGGTTCTGGTTCAACGGTCTCCCCGCAGGACATGCGGTGAGGCTTCAACACGACACCAGCCTGAATTTACGAGGGAAGACCTACCTGATGCTGAGCAGCTCTGTAACATTGAATCGTGGAAAACTCTCTGTGCTGTAATTTCTTCCTGCTAATATCCGAGAGTCCACAGAAGGATGTGGTCTGCAGGCTCTCTCCTGACCCCTGTGTCCGCAGAAGGGTGTGGTCCGCAGGCTCTCCTGACCCCTGTGTCCGCAGAAGGGTGTGGTCCTCAGACTCTCCTGACCCCTGTGTCCGCAGAAGGGTGTGGTCCGCAGGCTCTCCTGACCCCTGTGTCCGCAGAAGGGTGTGGTCCTCAGACTCTCCTGACCCCTGTGTCCGCAGAAGGGTGTGGTCCGCAGGCTCTCCTGACCCCTGAGTCCACAGAAGGGTGTGGTCCGCAGACTCTCTCCTGACCGCTGTGTCCGCAGAAGGGTGTGGTCCGCAGGCTCTCCTGACCCCTGTGTCCACAGAAGGGTGTGGTCCGCAGACTCTCTCCTGACTCCTGTGTCCGCAGAAGGGTGTGGTCCGCAGGCTCTCCTGACCCTTGTCCACAGAAGGGTGTGGTCCGCAGGCTCTCTCCTGACCCCTGAGTCCACAGAAGGGTGTGGTCCGCAGGCTCTCTCCTGACCCCTGTGTCCGCAGAAGGGTGTGGTCCGCAGGCTCTCCTGACCCCTGTGTCCGCAGAAGGGTGTGGTCCGCAGGCTCTCCTGACCCCTGTGTCCGCAGAAGGGTGCGGTCCTCAGGCTCTCTCCTGACCCCTGTGTCCACAGAAGGGTGTGGTCCGCAGACTCTCTCCTGACCCCTGTGTCCGCAGAAGGGTGTGGTCCGCAGGCTCTCCTGACCCTTGTCCACAGAAGGGTGTGGTCCGCAGGCTCTCTCCTGACCCCTGAGTCCACAGAAGGGTGTGGTCCGCAGGCTCTCTCCTGACCCCTGTGTCCGCAGAAGGGTGTGGTCCGCAGGCTCTCCTGACCCCTGTGTCCGCAGAAGGGTGTGGTCTGCAGGCTCTCCTGACCCCTGTGTCCACAGAAGGGTGTGGTCCGCAGGCTCTCTCCTGACCCCTGTGTCCGCAGAAGGGTGTGGTCCGCAGGCTCTCCTGACCCCTGTGTCCGCAGAAGGGTGTGGTCCGCAGACTCTCTCCTGACCCGTGTCCGCAGAAGGGTGTGGTCCGCAGGCTCTCCTGACCCCTGTGTCCGCAGAAGGGTGTGGTCCGCAGGCTCTCTCCTGACCCCTGTGTCCGCAGAAGGGTGTGGTCCGCAGGCTCTCCTGACCCCTGTGTCCGCAGAAGGGTGTGGTCCGCAGGCTCTCTCCTGACCCCTGTGTCCGCAGAAGGGTGTGGTCCGCAGGCTCTCCTGACCCCTGTGTCCGCAGAAGGGTGTGGTCCGCAGGCTCTCTCCTGACCCCTGAGTCCACAGAAGGGTATGGTCCGCAGGCTCTCCTGACCCCTGTGTCCGCAGAAAGGTGTGGTCCTCAGACTCTCTCCTGACCCCTGTGTCCGCAGAAGGATGTGGTCCGCAGGCTCTCCTGACCCCTGTGTCCGCAGAAGGGTGTGGTCCGCAGGCTCTCCTGACCCCTGCGACATCTTCTTTCCCACACTCATTCCCTTTGCCCTCCCTGCCCATCCTGCTGGTATCTTAGGCCAGAACAAAAGGTATGGGGAGAGAAGGGGGACATCAGGGGACACAGAAGGTGGAGGACAAGGAGACAAGAACGGACGGAGAGGCAGACTGTTGACAAGTTGGGACAGAGAAAAGTCACAAGCACACCTGGACTGACAGTCATTTGGGACTGAGGCAGCCCAGGCGTCTTCACTTAGTTACAGGTGAGATGGTGACCGAGGACCACCTTTTCATTCCTGAGTGAGTCAGGTGCTCACTCAGCACGATGTGGACTTTCTCCCTTTGGACAGTGATCAGCATCAAAACCAAGAGTGGAATAATAAAGGCACGTGTTAGAGGTTGTTCCATTGAGGGGCCAGAGGGGTCAGACCTCCAGTGTCCCCACGCTACCACATGGACGCTGGGCTTGGCCGTGTTACTTGCTTTGACAAGCAGCTCATTAGCAAACAGGATGCAAACACAGGGTGGGCCGTGGGGGCTGTCTGGGTGGAGCACTGTTGCTTGTGAGATGATAGTGCTGTTTTAAACACTGCTTCTTTTGAAAGAATCGACCCTTCCACCTGTATTATCTCATCCTTACACAGCCTTCTGAGCTCATTGCTGCTCTCACGCCCATTTTACAGACGAGACAGCTGAAGTACAAGGACATAAGTGTAGGTGCCCTGCCTGAGGTCTGCAGCTGGCAAGACCAAGCTGGACAGGGCCTGGACTGGCTGACACTCTGGCTCAGGTGGAGGCGTGAACTCGGAGTCCCCTCTGCAAGCTGCAGGTCCCCCAGTCTCCTGTCCCCACCTGACACTGTGGCTCAGGTGGAGGCGTGAACTCAGAGTCCCCTCTGCAAGCTGCAGGTCCCCCAGTCTCCTGTCCCCACCTGACACTCTGGCTCAGGTGGAGGCGTGAACTCGGAGTCCCCTCTGCAAGCTGCAGGTCCCCCAGCCTCCTGTCCCCACCACCAGGCAAGTGTGGAAACGGAACTGGTCTCAGGCAAGGGAACCAAGAGAGTTCTGATCTGTTTCTGGACTCGGGTCCGTGCCCTGGAGCTCTCTGTGTTTCCACGGGGCCTTGTTCACGGGGCTCGAAAGGGGACGTCAGCACCCTGGGGCCAAAGGAGGCCTCGGGAGGGCAGGTCTGTGGCTGCAGAACTCACAGAGACGAGGGCTCACAAGTTCTGAGGGGTCCCAGGGCACCCAGATTTTGTAGTTGGGGAGATAATCCTTTTCACCTTCTGCCTAGTGGAGCGTTGTTGCAAGGAGGTTTGGGCACATCCTGGCCTTCCAGAGCTGTCACCTGCTCATGGGAATGAGGTGGCCTGGGGACACTGAGACTGTAGACCTGCCAATCACAACCCAAACAGGAGTGCTCGCTCCCTCAGCCCTGGCCAGAGCCCCAGCCCACCCCGCCCCATCTTTGTAAAGGTGCTTGGAAGCTTTGGGGACCCCAGCAGTTGGGGAGGGAACCCTTGGAAGGGGGATTCCAAGAAAGAGGCCCTTCCTGAGACCCCCAGGGAAGCCGAGTCAAAGGCCAGGTCTAGGTTCTGATTCCCCCAGCGCGGCATCTTCCCCGGGGCACACCCCAAGTCCGACGGATGGGGGAGAGGGCGGGGAGAGGGCGCCTCGCTTCATCTGCACGAGCGGCTGTGTGCCCGGCGGGCCCTTGTGGGCGTGGCCTGGAGACCCCGCTCCTTCCCACACACGGGGAGGGTGGGGCCGGCCGCGTCCACGCCCTCCGGCCCGAGCTTCCTGCCGCAGAGCCTGCCTGCTGACAACGCGGCGTGTGACCTCTGTGCACTGACAGCGTCCATCCCCCCGAGAGATACTGAGAACCAGTGTCCGCTGAGCAGAGCAGCCATGGCTGACAGTTAGTGACCACAGCAGGAGCCTGCGGGGGCAGAGGGACCTCACAGCGTGGTCGTGGGTGGACGGCAGCAGCCTTCTCTCTCTCTCTCTCTCTCTCTCTCTCTCTCTCGGCCTATTTTGTGATGCGTGGGACAAGGCACCTTAATTCTGACTCGTCCAAGATCCTCCGCTCCAACACTGGACCCAGGGTCAAATCAGAAGTGAGGGTCAGCTTCAGGGTGCCACCCTCTCAAGACCTTTCTGCCAAGCTTGGGTGTCTCCTGGGCAGAAGCCTGTGTTCCTCACAACCCTCTGGGGTGTTTGAAGACACCCCTCAGCCCAACAGCACCTTGCTCTTGAGCACGAACCCCTGAAGCCTGGACGTCCAGGCTCCTGTCCGTGTTCAAGGAGAGGACGGAGGCGTCTTGCAAACGCCGTTCCGTGCTGCCCGGGTTCATGCCCTCCTTCCTACCTCTGGGTTCCTTTTGTGAACGTTCTCCAGCCCAGGCAGGAAAACCACTTCCCTGCAAAATATCACACCTATCGCTGAGCAGAGCGACAAGAATTAACCTTGATTACCACAGTAATTTACTAATCAAAACTGGAGACCTGCTAATCAAGCTGGATTTGCCAGCTGCTCGGTTTTTATAGTAACACAGCCCAAACTGAGCGTCGGTGAGCCGGGTGCGGTGTGGCGGGGAGAGGGGGCGAGGGCCGGGCTGCAGGCGGAGGGGGGCTGGCCTCGGCTCCAGTGACCGTCGGCCGCTGGGCAGAAGCAGCCGGACGGACATGCCCGTGGGCACACATGCAAGGGGGCAGCTAGTTCCAGGCTGGGTTCTTCCTGAAGGACCTTTAGGCAGGGGCACCAGTGTGAGTGTGCAGGGAGGTGACCTTAGACCCCACCAGCGGGGGTGGGGAACTGAGGCAAAGGGAGGGAAGGCGTCCAGCTGCTGGCTGCTGAAACCAGCGAAGACACTGCCCAGCAGGCACCGGTGGTCCCCCACAGCGGGAGGAAGCTGTTCTGTGGTGAGGGGTGATGCCCCGGGGGGTCACCTGCCTGGCATTCTGAGCTGCCTCCATGCAGGCCAGGCGGGTGCCTGTGCCCGGAGGGGCCCGTGGGGGGACAGGTGTGTACTGGTGACAGGTGTGAGGCTGTGGGGGTGACAGGGGAGAGGCCGTGGGGGGACAGGGGAGAGGCCGTGGGGGGACAGGTGTGTACTGGTGACAGGTGTGAGGCTGTGGGGGGACAGGTGTGTACTGGTGACAGGTGTGAGGCTGTGGGGGGACAGGTGTGTACTGGTGACAGGTGTGAGGCTGTGGGGGGGACAGGGGAGAGGCTGTGGGGATGACAGGTGTGAGGCTGTGGGGGGGACAGGGGAGAGGCTGTGGGGGTGACAGGGGAGAGGCTGTGGGGGTGACAGGTGTGAGGCTGTGGGGGGACAGGTGTGAGGCTGTGGGGGGGACAGGTGTGAGACCCGTGGGGGGACAGGTGTGAGACCCGTGGGGGGACAGGTGTGAGGCCCATAGGGGTGACAGGTGTGAGGCCCGTGGGGGGACAGGTGTGAGGCCCGTGGGGGGGACAGGTGTGAGGCCCGTGGGGGTGACAGGTGTGAGGCCCGTGGGGGGACAGGTGTGAGGCCGTGGGGTGACAGGTGTGAGGCCGTGGGGGTGACAGGGGAGAGGCCGTGGGGGTGACAGGGGAGAGGCCGTGGGGGTGACAGGTGTGAGGCCCGTGGGGTGACAGGTGTGAGGCCCGTGGGGTGACAGGTGTGAGGCCTGTGGGGGTGACAGGGGAGAGGCCGTGGGGGTGACAGGTGTGAGGCCCGCGGGGGGACAGGTGTGAGGCCCGCGGGGGGACAGGTGTGAGGCCCGTGGGGGGGACAGGTGTGAGGCCCGTGGGGGGGACAGGTGTGAGGCTGTGGGGGGACAGGTGTGAGGCTGTGGGGGGACAGGTGTGAGACCCGTGGGGGGACAGGTGTGAGGCCCGTGGGGGGACAGGTGTGAGGCCCGTGGGGGGACAGGGGTGAGGCTGTGGGGGGACAGGGGAGAGGCTGTGGGGGGACAGGTGTGTACTGGTGACAGGTGTGAGGCCTGTGGGGGGACAGGTGTGAGGCCCGTGGGGGGACAGGGGAGAGGCTGTGGGGGGACAGGTGTGTACTGGTGACAGGTGTGAGGCTGTGGGGGGACAGGTGTGAGGCCCGTGGGGGGACAGGGGTGAGGCTGTGGGGAGACAGGGGAGAGGCTGTGGGGGGACAGGTGTGTACTGGTGACAGGTGTGAGGCTGTGGGGGGACAGGTGTGAGGCCCGTGGGGGGACAGGGGTGAGGCTGTGGGGGTGACAGGGGAGAGGCTGTGGGGGTGACAGGTGTGAGGCTGTGGGGGGACAGGTGTGAGGCTGTGGGGGGGACAGGTGTGAGACCCGTGGGGGGACAGGTGTGAGGCTGTGGGGGGACAGGTGTGAGGCCTGTGGGGGGACAGCTGTGAGGCTGTGGGGGTGACAGCTGTGAGGCTGTGGGGGGACAGGTGTGAGGCCTGTGGGGGGACAGGTGTGAGGCCCGTGGGGGGACAGGGGTGAGGCTGTGGGGGGACAGGGGAGGGCAGTATCTGCCGCTCCCACCAGGCTACACGCTCGTCCTTGGACCTCACTCCTCTAGTCACCGGCCTGCCCGAAGTGCACCTTTCGGAGGCGGAAGGCGTCACGCAGCCTCATCCTCCTGTCCTGGGGTGTGCGCCAGGCGCGGCCAAGCAGCCACTCTGAGCCGACCGGCCCAGAGCACCCACTCCTCTGCCCCACACGGTGCCCACCGCTCAGTGCTATCGGGTCTCTGCTTCCACCCACGCCTGCTGGGCTGGGAGTGACCAGGAGGCTAGACTGTATCCTTCTCTGAACCCTCAAGTCTAGAAACCCTGGTGCGTGTTCTCCTCAGTTCTTCTCCATAGAAGGACCCCTCCGCCCAGAGGCAGCCACTCCTCCGCCCTCCGATGGCCCCGCAGCAGGAGGGAGGCAGGACGACAGTGTCTCCCTTCCACACAGGAGGGAGCGGGGACCGGGCTCACTCTCAGCTCTCCTACCTGGGACAAGACCCTGGCTCACTCTCAGCTCTCCTACCTGGGACAAGACCCTGGCTCACTCTCAGCTCTCCTACCTGGGACAAGACCCTGGCTCACTCTCAGCTCTCCTACCTGGGACAAGACCCTGGCTCACTCTCAGCTCTCCTACCTGGGACAAGACCCTGGCTCACTCTCAGCTCTCCTACCTGGGACAGGACCCTGGCTCACTCTCAGCTCTCCTACCTGGGACAGGACCCTGGATCACTCTCAGCTCTCCTACCTGGGACAAGACCCTGGCTCACTCTCAGCTCTCCTACCTGGGACAGGACCCTGGCTCACTCTCAGCTCTCCTACCTGGGACAAGACCCTGGATCACTCTCAGCTCTCCTACCTGGGACAGGACCCTGGATCACTCTCAGCTCTCCTACCTGGGACAGGACCCTGGCTCACTCTCAGCTCTCCTACCTGGGACAGGACCCTGGATCACTGTCAGCTCTCCTACCTGGGACAGGACCCTGGCTCACTCTCAGCTCTCCTACCTGGGACAGGACCCTGGCTCACTCTCAGCTCTCCTACCTGGAACAAGACCCTGGATCACTCTCAGCTCTCCTACCTGGGACAGGACCCTGGATCACTCTCAGCTCTCCTACCTGGGACAGGACCCTGGATCACTGTCAGCTCTCCTACCTGGGACAAGACCCTGGCTCACTCTCAGCTCTCCTACCTGGGACAGGACCCTGGATCAATCTCAGCTCTCCTACCTGGGACAGGACCCAGGCTCACTCTCAGCTCTCCTACCTGGGACAAGACCCTGGCTACTCTCAGCTCTCCTACCTGGGACAGGACCCTGGATCACTCTCAGCTCTCCTACCTGAGACAGGACCCTGGATCAATCTCAGCTCTCCTACCTAGGACAGGACCCAGGCTCACTCTCAGCTCTCCTACCTGGGACAGGACCCTGGATCACTCTCAGCTCTCCTACCTGGGACAGGACCCTGGATCACAGAGCACCCCCCCACCTGTGACCCCAGCCTGGGGCTCCTGACTCTTACGACCACTTCCAGCTCTGCTTTTCTGCCCAGGGTCAGTGTGTGAACAGCCTGGTTGTGCAGGGTGCACCTACCAGAGCTCGTCCTGACCCGCTCTGTCCACTGCGCTCCCAGCAGGTGTTTAATAATGAACCGCGACCCGGGCGCTCAGGACTCAGCACCCCTCCTGACGGGCGGGCTCCTGCCGCTGTGCGGGGAGTGGGCAGAAGGGGGCGCTGCTGGTGGTGCGTGGCCAGCCCCGGAGGGCAGTGTGGCTCAGGGGACATCACAGCGAGTGGCGCAAGCTCCCACCACGCATCCCCCACCCAGCCGGGGCTCCCCAGGGCGGCTGTCCCGAGACCTCTGGCCCGGCCTTGAGAGAGGAGGAGAAGGGCTCAGCAGAGTGAACGAAACAAAGTATCTGTGCACGTTGGCGCGGAAAGGCTCCCTGAGCTGCTGGCCCGGAGCTGGGCCCGGGGGACAGATGGGAGAGGACCGTCCCGCAGTGAGGAGGTCTGTCCTGCTGAGTGAGCCTGTGACCACTGCCAGGGACGGGCCGCCGGCTCTAACGCTGGGTGGTGGGTGAGGAGGACCAGAAAGGTCCGGCCCGTCCGAGCCACGGATGCAGCACTGAGAGACGCCTGAGAGGCCCCTCTGTCCACAGGGTCTCTGGAGTTTGGAAGACCCCGAGGTCAGGGAAGAAACCCCTCTGAGTAGCGACTGCTCACCCCCCCTGATGGCATGGGCGGTGTTGACGTGGACAGATACTCGCCGTCCAGCGCCACGGATGAGGAGACCAGGAGGTCAGGTGGCTTCATCAGCTGCCCACAGCCCACTGCAAAGTGCCAGAGGTGACAAGAACCTGCCCTTCAAAAGGCTGACCAACGCAGGGACCAGCACTTTGCCCCCTGCCCAGGGGACGGGCGTCTGTCTGCCCAGCCCGCATCCCGGCCTCTGGGAACAGTGAGTCCAAACAGGAGCCGCAGGGAGGCTGCAGGCTGCCCCTCCGGAGGGGTCAGCTCTGTAAGGAACTCAAAATAAACGTGGTCAGAGACTCCCGAGAGGAAGGGCCGTCCAGCTGCTGTGGACACAGGGACATCACATCTGTTCAGCTGACCTCACCCCGCATCCTGCTGCGGCCCAGGAGCCAGGGTCTTTTTAAATTAATTTGATTTCTCAAGGACTGCGTGAACATGTCTTTACTATGAAATAAAACAGTATAAATAAAATCCTCCCTGCCCGCGACACGACAGGAAGTGTGGTCCTGGTGGGTGGAGGCTGTGCCCGCCGTCCTTGGCCCCTGCGTGAAGGACCGGGATGCCCCTCTGCTCCGCAGGGTGGCTCGACGCCTGATCACCCCATTTCTTGCTTCCCTGGGGTGCACAGGAGGTTCCGCTTGGCCTTCACCGTTGCTGCCCGGTAAGCACCCCTCCGTGGGACTCGTGTCTTTGTAGTGTGGACGCCCGGGGAGGGGGGCAGGTGCTGGAAGGGCGGATCACACTGGCTGTTGTCCGTTTGCTCTCCTGAGGGTCTGTCTGGCGGGTCCCCCGCTCAGTACCTCCACCCAGGCCCTGCGTCGTCCAGTCCGAACGCTCTCCCTCAGCCGCTGCACCGTGGACACTGGGGCGGTCGGTGGCTTTGTCCCTGCCCTTGGTCTTTCCTCTGCACAGCCCGTGCCTCTGCCCGTCTCTCCAGTGAGGTGAGGGTCTTCGTTTTATCTGTCTGTGGTTGTCACGTGTGCACACACACCCTGGATGTGAACACGCTTGGTTCTGTTTGATGCTGAGAGTCATGGAGACACCTGTCTCCTCCTCCAATTTCTTCCCTCCTCCTCTCTCCTCCTTTTCTTTCTTGGGGAGAGTCCAGGAAATCTCTTGACGTTTGACACATTCTGGGGACTTCTTCCCCCTCCTCACCTCTGTAAAGCAGAAAGCCCCCAGTCCGACACTGGCTTCTTAAGAAACTGTGCAGCTCTTGTAATCACTTTTTGTAACTTTGTGACTGATAAAGACCGTGAACTCTGATTATTCAGAAGGACGGAGATGTCACAGGTGGCCTACGCCCAGCCTCCTCTCTCCTGTGCGTGGTGACCGACTCCTTCACCACAAAGCTCCGTCCCTCCTCTCTCCTGTGTGTGGTGACCGACTCCTTCACCACAAAGCCCCGTCTCCAGAATTTTGCCTCGGAATCCTTCCCCACAACAGGGCCACCCTGTTCCGTTCGAGGTGGCCTGTAAGGAAACCCGCCCCAGCACGACCAGGTGCACTCTCACTATCCCAGGTTCACAGGCGATGCAAAGCCTCTCGACCTCACAATAACTATCTTCAGTTTTCATGAAAAAGAAAAACCCGGCTGATGGGTCTGATTTCGCCACTTAGGTGAAATTATTTATTGAGTGGTGCCAGACATGGTGTAAAACATTTCACACATATTTCCTCATCAAATGTGACAGCAGCGAGGAAACGTCACATCACAGGACAAGGGACAGTTTCTGTTTCCTCTCCTGGATGCGTCTGCCAACATCAGCTCTCCTCTCTGTCTGGGCCGTTGCTAGTGAGCATAGTTATCTTCTGTGATGTTCAGAAACTTACTGGAACGGACTGACTTTTCTTGCCTCCGTGGTCTGGAGTGTGGGTCTCGGCCCCGTGGTCTGGAGTGTGGGTCTCGGCCCCGTGGTCTGGAGTGTGGGTCTCGGCCCCGTGGTCTGGAGTGTGGGTCTCGGCTCCGTGGTCTGGAGTGTGGGTCTCGGCTCCGTGGTCTGGAGTGTGGGTCTCGGCTCCGTGGGAAGCAGGAGTGAGTGAGGTCTCGCTCGAGGGCTGTGCCCGCCTGTCGCAGGTGCCCGAGTGCGTCCCGTCCGGATCCAGCTGCCGTGGGCTGCGCTGTTCGTTCACCTCGGGCTGTGGTGAGCGTTGAGTGGTGACAAGTACACGTATCTCCCGAGAACCGTCCTCAGCCCTTGGGAGTGGCCACACCTGCAAACAGCTGGGAGGTAAACTTCCTCCCCACGGAGGTGGCCCCGCCCGTGGAGCGCTAATACAGGGGTACAACATTCAGACCTCTCACCTTCGTGACCCAACCCTGGGTGCCCACACGGGGGCTCGGCGGGAGTGCGCCTTTGCCTGGCTCCCCTCCCCCCCCCCCCAGGTTTCCCGGGACAGCACCTGCTCCGTGCGTCCCAGCTGGAGTCACCTGGCTGCACTGCATCCGGCATTGAAGCGTCTGTGTATCTGTGCTTTAGAGCCAGTAGGCTGCGTTGGGTTGTAAATCACCCAGCTAGTTAGCCCGGTTTTCTCCTCCTGTGTTCGCGTGTGCAGACAACCTGAATGCTAAGAACTCTTTTATGCCTTCACCCTCAGGTGTCCCAGGAAAACGGGAGGTGGAGGACAGCAGGCCCACTTTCGGTGTGGAACACCGAGTCACAGAGAGCTGGCCCACAAGTGTCCGTCTGGGACAGGTGCTGGCTGGGCCATGAGCTGACAACCTATTTCTCTCAAGCTTCTCTGAGCTTCCCACGGAGTCTTACTCCCTTTTCTCTCACTTCCCTGAACCAGAAGTCCACGTACCTTAATATGACACATGAGAAGCTCCACTGTGTCAAAATCATCCAGGATTTTCTGGGTTCTGTCCCTTTCTCTGGGGCTTCAAGCTCAAAACTCTTAAGGGGCTGGTGAGCAGCAGGTCAGCTTTTGCTGGATGAGGTTTTGTTGAACTGTCCCTGCACCGCCCAAGGAGACCGGAGAGCCTGCAGAAGGACCCGGGACGGAGCTCGGGTCCCCTTGCAGCCCTCGCTGGGGGCAGACACCTTTCTCAGAATGCCATGTGGGGGCAGCACACTGGCTGGAGGCTTCCAGGTGGAGAGTCAGACAAAGAGCAACCAGACAGTAATCATGTAAAATGGGGGTTCTGTCTGTCCTTTGCATCTGTCCTGCGGATGATGACCGTCCGGGGGGGAGGGGGATGATGGGTGCTTTGTGCCCAAGCCGGACGCCACCGTAGCAGAGCGCAGAGGGGAGGCGAGATGGTGAGGCGTCCGCAGCAGCAGGGGGGTCTCTGAGTTCTGCCAGCTTCTCCCTCCAGCAAGCAGCATCACCCCACTTTTCCAGATCTCGCCGTGGCTCCCGCCGCATTACATCAGGCATGGGAGAGAGGAGCAAACAGCATTACGACATCACAAATCAATTTTATTGAAAACGTATTAGGTTTCAGTAAAACTGAAGGATCAGACACCGGAGGAGAAGAAGCCAGGGCAGATGAGACAGCATACCAAGATTTACTTCTGAGTGCTACAAAATATTGAACTAAAAATAACATTAAAGATGAAATTTGTAATGAATCTCAAGCTGCTAAATTCCCCCAAGGCTGGGTCTGCCAAAGGCTCCGCAACAACCCTCTGTTCTTTCCTGTCTTTATTTAAATATTTTATACAGTTGTCTGCGCGCGCGTGCGTGCCCCCTGTCATGTATATTTCAGTCCACTCGAAAATGGATCTCGGCTCGGGCGAGCTGCGCGCGCTCGCAGAGGGGCCGCGCGGAGAGGCAGGCTGGAGTGCGGAGGCGGGATGAAGACGGATACTTAATGGACTTTTTGTGTACTCATACTCGGCTGTCATGGCTTCTGCCTTAAACCTGATTTGTAATTCTATGGGTTTTGTGACATTATGATAAGAGGAGATGTGCGGAAGACTCCCATTTAGCAGGGACATTGATGGGCGTTCGCGTTAAAGAGAGTGGCTGACGGGTGCGCGGGGCGGCTCGGACCCCCGCGGCTAATGCGCCGCGCACGGGCCGTAGTATTTCATGCTTTTCCATACATTAGACTTGGCCAAAGTGAACTTTTAGAAGAATAAAACACTTCCAAGGTAAATTCAATTTTCCCGACTGTGGAACTAAACTTTCTCCGTCACTTCATGATTTACCGGAGTTGGGGGTGGAAGAGCGCCCTGGCCGAGTCCGTGCGCCGAGGGGGGTGGAGCTTCGTGGTCAAGGCAGGGCTGGAGGTGGAGGACCAGGGGTGCAGGCGGTGATGGGGCAGCGCTCCCCGAGGCCTCCTTGGAGGGCGCCCTCAGACTCATCGTACAAGCCTCTGTGTGTGGGGAGGTTTCCGCGAGGTTCTGGGCTTCGCTCTGCAGGGGGGCTGGGTGCCTGGCATGTCACAGCACTGCGGGCACCATCTGATGAGCCGTCCCACTCTGGGGTAATGGGACTGCAGTGGGGACAGGGCTCGGGGCTCATGGCAGGCCCTTCCCTTTCCCAGGCTGCCCGCCAGCTGTCCCCTGGCCTGGCCCTCAGCTGACCCTGGCAGCTCCATTCCCTGAGCCCGCACAGGAGGGAGGGCTTCGTCTGCCCGGTGCCCTCAGAAGGAGGGCCTGCTCCTGCTGCTCCCGCCCCTGCACGCTCTCCCTGGCGCCTCCCCGGAGAGACTGCTCACCCTGGACCAGTCTGCACCTTCGCTGTGGGCTCTCTGTTGAGTCCTCACGATTCTGAGGCGTGCCAGTATTGCTAGAAATGCGGTGTTGGGATCTGCTGGGTGTCTTCTAAGAGGGCAAACCATGGTTCAAGCAGAGACATGAGCGGAGGCAAAAGTACAGAAGCCTGCAGGGAACCCCAGGGCCCCCACACTGGCTGGCATGGGGTGACACTCGGGCTGGGTTCCCCACCCCCTGGCCGGGGTGCTTTCTCCAGGACCCACGTATTCCGAGACGACTTTCTTGGCCCCCCTCTTTCTCTCCAGGGGGAACACTGCCCTGCCTTCAAATTCCTACCAGGCCACTTAGGAGGTCCACGGGGACCCTGCCCTCCTGTTGGGGGCGACTTGACCTCAGGGTCAGCAGGATTCAGTCCTAGCGCCTGCTGGGTCTGAGCGCATCAGAAGAGCAGCTGTCCCTCTGCCCAGGGCCCTGGGGCCTCCCCCAAGCCCACGCTCAGGCGGTGCCGTGGACAAAGGCCCACACAGCTGCCCCTGCGGTCAGAGCTCCTTCGGCTGCAAGTGACTGAAGTCGTCCAGTCTTAAGCAAGCAGGTGAGCTCTGTTACTAGGATGTGAAGGAGCAGGACCTGTGAGGCAGCAGAGCGGCGAGGACAGCCTGTGTGTGGGGACGTGCAGCCTGGACCTGGGGACAGGCCGGCCCAGGCTGGCCTGGCTCCAGCCTCCACTGCCCTCCGCCTCCCTCTGCAGCCGGCTCTCGCCACTTCTCAGGGAAGAAGACGCAAGTCCGCGGGCCCAAGTCCCTGTCCCCAGCACACCGACGGGTCGTGATGGCTGAGCCTGGATGGACGTCCAGTCTAGTCCACTCCACCAGGACTGTGGTGAGAAGGAGGCCATGCAGTACACCACGGCCCCGGTCATCTTGGCCTCTGGGGTCAGTCCTTGGGCGCACAGGAAATGGGTTAGGACCGATGTCCCTCTTCTCCCCCCAAACTTGGCCAGCGGCCAGCGGCCCATCAGACCCCAGGCCCTGTGAGCCGATGGGCTTCTCCAGGGCTCGCGCCCAGCCAGGTCCCGGCTTCGCCACGGGGACGGGCTGTGTGAGGAGGATGGAGGGGGCTGCGTGCCGGGGATGAAGGGAGCTGGGCTGAGTGTCCAGCCTGTGCCCTCTGAGACGCCCTCCCCCAGGGCCCACAGTCCCCACAGTCCCCCAGGGCCCACAGTCCCCACAGGGCCCACAGTCCCCACAGTCCCCACAGTCCCCCAGGGCCCACAGTCCCCACAGTCCCCACAGTCCCCTAGGGCCCACAGTCCCCACAGTCCCCACAGGGCCCACAGTCCCCACAGTCCCCACAGGGCCCACAGTCCCCACAGTCCCCACAGGGCCCACAGTCCCCACAGTCCCCACAGTCCCCACAGGGCCCACAGTCCCCACAGGGCCCACAGTCCCCACAGTCCCCCAGGGCCCACAGTCCCCACAGTCCCCCAGGGCCCACAGTCCCCACAGTCCCCACAGTCCCCCAGGGCCCACAGTCCCCACAGTCCCCCAGGGCCCACAGTCCCCACAGGGCCCACAGTCCCCACAGTCCCCCAGGGCCCACAGTCCCCACAGGGCCCACAGTCCCCACAGTCCCCCAGGGCCCACAGTCCCCACAGTCCCCCAGGGCCCACAGTCCCCACAGTCCCCACAGTCCCCCAGGGCCCACAGTCCCCACAGTCCCCACAGTCCCCCAGGGCCCACAGTCCCCACAGGGCCCACAGTCCTCACAGTCCCCACAGTCCCCACAGTCCCCCAGGGCCCACAGTCCCCACAGGGCCCACAGTCCCCACAGTCCCCACAGGGCCCACAGTCCCCACAGTCCCCACAGGGCCCACAGTCCCCACAGGGCCCACAGTCCCCACAGTCCCCACAGTCCCCCAGGGCCCACAGTCCTCAAAGTCCCCACAGTCCCCCAGGGCCCACAGTCCCCACAGTCCCCCAGGGCCCACAGTCCCCACAGTCCCCACAGGGCCCACAGTCCCCACAGTCCCCCAGGGCCCACAGTCCCCACAGTCCGCACAGGGCCCACAGTCCCCACAGTCCCCACAGGGCCCACAGTCCCCACAGTCCCCACAGTCCCCCAGGGCCCACAGTCCCCACAGTCCCCACAGTCCCCCAGGGCCCACAGTTCCCACAGTCCCCACAGTCCCCACAGTCTCCCAGGGCCCATAGTCCCCACAGGGCCCACAGTCCCCACAGTCCCCCCAGGGCCCACAGGGCCCACAGTCCCCCAGGGCCCACAGTCCCCACAGGGCCCACAGTCCCCACAGTCCCCCCAGGGCCCACAGTTCCCACAGTCCCCACAGTCCCCCAGGGCCCACAGTCCCCACAGGGCCCACAGTCCCCACAGTCCCCCAGGGCCCACAGTCCCCACAGTCCCCACAGTCCCCACAGGGCCCACAGTCCCCACAGTCCCCACAGGGCCCACAGTCCCCACAGTCCCCACAGGGCCCACAGTCCCCACAGTCCCCACAGGGCCCACAGTCCCCACAGTCCCCACAGTCCCCCCAGGGCCCACAGTCCCCACAGTCCCCCAGGGCCCACAGTCCCCACAGTCCCCCAGGGCCCACAGTCCCCACAGTCCCCACAGGGCCCACAGTCCCCACAGGGCCCACAGTCCCCCCAGGGCCCACAGTCCCCACAGTCCCCCAGGGCCCACAGTCCCCACAGTCCCCCAGGGCCCACAGTCCCCACAGGGCCCACAGTCCCCCAGGGCCCACAGTCCCCACAGTCCCCCAGGGCCCACAGTCCCCACAGTCCCCCAGGGCCCACAGTCCCCACAGGGCCCACAGTCCCCCAGGGCCCACAGTCCCCACAGTCCCCACAGGGCCCACAGTCCCCACAGGGCCCACAGTCCCCACAGGGCCCACAGTCCCCACAGGGCCCACAGTCCCCACAGGGCCCACAGTCCCCCCAGGGCCCACAGTCCCCCCAGGGCCCACAGTCCCCACAGGGCCCACAGTCCCCCCAGGGCCCACAGTCCCCACAGGGCCCACAGTCCCCCCAGGGCCCACAGTCCCCCCAGGGCCCACAGTCCCCACAGTCCCCACAGTCCCCCAGGGCCCACAGTCCCCACAGTCCCCCAGGGCCCACAGTCCCCACAGTCCCCCAGGGCCCACAGTCCCCACAGTCCCCCAGGGCCCACAGTCCCCACAGTCCCCACAGGGCCCACAGTCCCCACAGGGCCCACAGTCCCCACAGGGCCCACAGTCCTCACAGTCCCCACAGTCCCCACAGTCCCCCAGGGCCCACAGTCCCCACAGTCCCCACAGTCCCCACAGGGCCCACAGTCCCCACAGTCCCCACAGTCCCCACAGTCCCCACAGTCCCCACAGGGCCCACAGTCCCCACAGTCCCCACAGTCCCCACAGTCCCCACAGGGCCCTGCAGGCCAGCTGTGCAGCTCCCTGGTGTCCGAGGCTTCCAGCCTGTGGGAGCCACCTAAGTGTGTGGGCCGTCCAGTCCCCAGGGCCTCAGAAGAGGTGACACCAGACACCAAGGCCTGCTGTGTCCAGAGAGACCCCAGGGCTGGCCCCTTCCTCCCCGATCCGCACACAGCCAGGACCTGCCTGCACCCTCCCGAGGAGGGGTTGGCCCTGGAAGGCAGCACTGGTTAGTGGGGAGTTCCCCGGTGGGGTGTGCACAGTCCAGGGTCTCCTTCCATCCCATCCCTCTCCCCGAGTCCTCCGTGGGGCTCCTGTGAGATACTTGGATGACACAGACGCAGCATTCTGTGGGAACCAGGGTCATCCCACAGGGTCCTTTGGGCAGCTTGTTTTGAAGACAGAGCTTCGATTGGTGGGTTTGGGGTCAGGACTCAGGGACACAGGATAGGGAAATGCTACAAGTGGGTGCCCCATCTCGCACTGAGAGTCAGGCCCGGGGGGGGGGGGGCTCTGGGCGGGGCAGCCCGCCTGGCTTGCTGTGGTTCTGTAGGTTAATTCCCAGTGAGACTACGCCTTGCCGTGCCCTCTCTTTGTCCCTGTGATCCCCCTGTGTTTCCTCGCTGACCCTTGTCATGCACTGACTGTGACCTTCCTGCTGTGGGTAGAATGCCGGCATTCACACCGAGGGACTATTAGGTGCTGATTAGCTAGCTCTCGGAAACCTCCCGCCGGTGGGGGCAGTGGGCGGGCCGTCTCCCGGGGAGGCAGCAAAGCTGCAGCCTGATGTGACCCTGAGCTGTTCCTCACCGAGGACAGCACACGGCCTGGGAAGTTGGCCAAAAAGTGGTGGAGAAGGGACGAGGGACAGGCGAGGGCGTCACACGCGATGGGCAGACAGCAGCCCCACAGACACCAGCTCCTGTCTCAGCCCACTCAGGCTTCTGGGACGGAGCACCACAGACTGGGTGCTCACACGCAGAAGACACTGACTCCTCCTGGTCTGGAGGCCGAACGCCCACGATCAAGGGGCCGGTGTGGCTGCTGTGTCCTGAGGGCCCTCCTCCTGGGGTACAGTTGTCATCTCCCCGTGTCCTCGAGGGTGGAAGGTGCCTGTGTTAGTCCCACGCCTAAGGATTCCCTTCTCGTGACTTGAGCACCTGCCAACGGCCCCACCTCCTAATACCACCACCTTTGAGGGGTTTGCTTTCAGTGTGTGAACTTGCAGGGGACACGCACATCGGGATCCTAGCAGGTTCTCATCCCTGGAACGGTGAACATCACCCTGTAAGGAAAAGGGGTCTTTGCAGATATGATTAAATTAAGGACCCTGACATGAGGATCTTTTTCTTGGTGAGCCCCAGCTGCCATCAAAGGGACCTTACATGAGGGAGACAGAGGGAGATGGGGAGATGCTGGCACTGGAGCAATGTGACCATGAGCCGAGGACACCCACTGCCCGCAGGAGTGGCCGAGGCCAGGGACGGGCTCCCGGAGCCTCCTTAGAGAGTGTGGCCCTGCTGACACCTTGATCTGGGCCTCCTGATACTCACTTTGGACCTCTGGTAAGAATGAACACCTGTTGTTCTAAGTCACCGGGTCTGTGGCAGTGTTACAGCAGTGGCAGGAAAGTAATGTGCCACGTGCGACGAGAGGCTGTGGTGGAGTCACTGCCCAGAACACCGGCCCAGGGCTGCTGGTCGGAGGCTCTGCACTCCCAGGCTCCCGTGTGTGGTCACACTCAGACCCATCTCGCTCCTGGGTCTCTCCCAAGAATCACTTTCCCATTAGAACGTGAGCCCCTGCAGAGCCACGGACATGCGCCCGGCGTCCCTGGGCGCCTCCACATCACCACAATGCTCGGTACAGAAAAATGTATATAAAGAATTATTTTTGAATTATCAGCCCAAGTGAGCAGCTAATGAAAAGTGAGTTTGTTCATAAGGGAACAGATGTCTTGTAGCATCATCTTAGGCGGTTGTTTGTTTTGCATTCGATGGGGCTCTTAAACCGGGTGCTTCGCCTCCCAATAAGACTGAAGTCTCCTGAGGACAGGGACCCCCGCCCCTGCCGAGAGACTGCAGAGGCCCCGCACGCTGCAGGTGCTCAGTGAGCCCCACTGGCTGGCTGGCTGGCTGGCTGCTGAGGCGTGAACGCCTGGGTCCAGCTGTGCCTGGACTGGTGGTCACTTTGGACTAGGTGTCTTCCAGAACCTGACAAACAGGGAGCAGAGGGCACAGCCTCACGGCTGCGAGGGGGTGCCAGCCACGCACTGGTGGTGTCCAAGCGGAGAACGGGCACGCGCCCCCAGGGACAGCTACACATCAGCCCAGGGTGGGCAGGGCTGTGAGCCCCAAAGTAGAACTGATAAAGCTTTTCTGTTTTCCGTGGGCCAGCCACTGGAGCTGAAAGTTTGCTCTCTGCTTAAGCACAGGTATGATACAAAATGCAGGAGTGATCAGCAATGCAAGGTCCTAGGCTCCATGAGCAGTGCTCCCCACCAAGGCAGTTCCTGGAGGGGTGAGCAGGGATCTGCACTGGGGGTTTGCACCGGCACACTCGGTGAACACAGGGTCAGCACTGAACCTGCCAGAAGCATGTGTTTTTCGGGGTTGGCAATGATTTCAGAAAATGATGGATTTTCAGCATTTTTTTTTTTGAGTGGGAGGGAGCAGGTGCCATTCTAGAAGCCACACAGTGAGCCAGGGAAGACTGTGCTTTGAGCTGAGTGTGCTTGTGCTTGAGACGGGCCTGGTCCTCAGCAGCCAGCCACCTGGCACGGAGGGTCAGGCTGTGTCCTGTGCTCAGAGACCGCCCCGTGCGGCCTTCCTCCGCAAGGAAGTGTTAAATACCTGCCCTGATTTGCCCTGGCCACACTGTGACCCCCTCTGCATTTATTTCAAAGCTGATGAGTGCATGGCACAAATCGTGATGGTCAACAGGGAACAGCGTGGCGTGGGGAACCAGATGGCCACTGGAGCTGCAGGACTTCTCCCCTCCCAGGTCCTCAGCACCCCCGTCTGTTAGCGGAGAACACTGGACTCCATCCACGTGGGTGCTTAGTAACAGACCCGCGAAGGTGAAAAGGGTCGCGGCGGCACCTGGACAGCCCCATTCAGGAACGGCCGACGCCGTGCTGAGACGTTTGCCCGTCTGTAGTTCTCATTACCCCTCCCTCCCTCTCTCTGTCTGTCTGCCTGCCTCCCCTTTCTGCTTACATCAAGGTGGAAGGCTAAGTTTAGTGCCTACACATCAGTAACAGATTTCTCACATTTTGCTCATCTTTTTCAACAACAACAGCAGACCCAGGGCTCCACGCTCGGCACGCACGGGTATCTAGCACTTGAGAATGTCTTGTTTCAACTTCATTCGAGTCCAGTGACTTGTGGTCCTGCACCCGTGCTTATGATATAAACGCTCCCTTCAAGTGAGTGTGTGTGAGTGCACAGGACGGGCGGGGCGAACGAACAGGTGAGCTGGGTGGGTGTGAGTGCAGGTATTAGGTTGATGGCAGTGTCAGACACCTGATGTTTGGGGACACCCATCTTTATACCCAGGAACCCTTCCAGGTCATGTCATCCTCCCGCGCGGCCTTACAAGAACCTCTCACTGTTCTCCACTAGCCACATCCTGCTTCCGGTTGGGGGCTGGACCTGCAGCGGCCCGGGGCCACACAGCGCAGTGGTTGCCTTTCTCTTCCTGCTGGAACCCCCAGCCTGTCGCCACAGACCCCCTCTTCCCCACCCCTCACGCCGCTGCTGTGGGCACCGCCTCCACTTCCCTTGGCACCCTGGCCGTCCCATCGAGACATGGGTCTGGGTGTCTGTGCTACGTCAGAGCCCAGCAGGGTTCTCCTCCCGCCTGTTTATATTAAAAATACTTCATTACGATTCAAATTACTTTCAAATTATGCTCATCTGGATTTCTGTGCTTTATAAAGACTCCCATGCCTCTCCCTTTCTGAGGTTATAAGTTAAGATGTTTTTATTACGATAGAAACTGCTTGAAAGACTCCACAGACATTTGTTGAGCGGTGGGTAAGACCGCTTCATGTTGAAGAAGCTCTCTCTCTCAGTCTGTCCTGCAGGGAGGGGACCTGAGGACAAGGAGAGGTCTGGAAACAGCGCTGCCTCAGGCACTCGGGCTGTGCGCCGGCTCCCGCGGGCGTGGGGGCAGTGCGGGCAGGCAGCGCGGGGCATTGCTGGTGCTGCTGCCCTCAGTATAAATGTGTGCACTCTCTCACCTTCATCAGCAAGTAAAAGGTATAAGAAAATACATGTTCTCTAAAGGAGGGAACTTGATAACGTCAGAGTTTTCAGCAGGGAAGTAGGCAGATTCTAAGGCAATGAGTCTGAAGGCACCACAGGAGGTTCTAACCAGAGGCCCAGTGGCCACCTGCTGCTATAGAAGGTGGGAGCTCCCGTCTCTGGGACTTAACTTCATCCGCTCACCCATCCCCCCCCCAGGTTTGGTGGCAGGTAAAAGACACCCTGCTCAAACTGGGTGAAATGACACGTATTGATACACAAAGGGACCACGTGTTCAGGTGCGGCTGGATCCAGGTGCTGGGATGACATCATCAGGAAGCCTCTCTCCCCTCCCCCTTTTCACTCCCCCCAGTGACCTCATTTTTGAAAAACTAGCGAAGTGGCCTGCAGTTTCTTCAGGCCGATGCCGCCAACTTGCCAGGCAGCCTGGGCCGGGGAAGGACTCTCTCCCAGATGGTCCAGGAAAGATCTTGAGGTTTTCCTAAGAAAATAATCAGAGATACTCCAAAAAGGGATACACGAGAGTGTTCACTAGTGTTTACTTTCTATTGCAAAATTATTAAACCACCTTAACTGTCCAGCGTTGGGGGGGGGGGGGGGCTGGGTAAATAAATAGTGGAACACCACACAACCCGTGAAAGGATGCTTTCAGAGAATAATAGTAATAGGCAGATATTCTTGACATATTGTCCAAGAAGACATGGGAATGAATAAATAGGAACATCACAGTTTTGTTACAAACCAATACATATTAATAAAAACAGGACGTAAAGGTACTGATACATTTTCTCTGAGCAAAGGGATTATAGATGAAATTATTTTTTTAAAATGTTCATTTTCTAAGTTTTCTATTTTGAATATGTTTTCCTTTATATACTTAGCAAAAAAGTAAACAAATTTTCTTTATAGACCTGGGTAGGTGTATAGTGGGAGACAAGGTCTGGGGCAGCAGGAAAATTGCTCATTTTCTGATCTACAGCGAGGTTGATTCTCGTGGAAACAAGGAGCCCTGGAGAGGGGAGGAGGCAGGACTAGGCTGCTTCTCAGAACACGCAGCATGGGAGCTGGGCCGATGGACGAGGGGTGCTTCCCCAAGGGGAGTAAAACTGTCTCTGCACAAAACTTAGTATGCCTGTGCTTGTTGCAGCATTATCTGTAACTGCCAAACGGGGGGGGGAGGGAGCCCCGATATCCTTCAAAGGGAGAATGGGTTAACCTCCGTACAATGGAAGCCCACTCGGCAACAAAGAGAAACAAGTATGGATACATGGAATGCCCTGGGTGACTCTCAAAGGCATTGTGCCACGTGGGAAAAGCCAGTCTCGAAAGGTTACATGATTGCACTCCTGTGACATTCTGGAAGAGACGCATATCGGGATGGAGAGCGGACCGAGGCTCGCGGGGGCTGGGGGTGGAGAGGGAGTGTCTACCCAGGGAGAGCCTGGGGCTGGTTCTTTATACAGGCGGAGGCCCTGGACTGTGTCCTGACCGTGGTGGCGGGTATGCAGATCAATCCGTGGGTCAGAACTCACAGGCCTTGTACAACATAACGAGAAGGGAGCTTTCTGACCTGCTCCTGCTCTGTGAGCCAGACAGGACAGGGATTCGGGGGCCTGTCCCCAGATCTCCCTGGTTTAGATTGGCATTCACACAGCCCTCAGCTGGGTCAGCCTCTCCTCTTCCGAAAGCAGGGAGGAGGGAGCACAGGCTGTGGGCGGGGCCCCCGTGGCCCCCATGGAGACCTGACCCCGCCATGAGTGGTGCGTCCGGAGCCACTTCGGGGTCCCCCCTGGCAGGCTGGCGCACAGCAGGGAAGGCCTGAGTGCCCTCCCCGTCCTTTGTCGCACCAGTTGTGGCTATCTGCTCACTTCATGAGAGAGTGGAGTTCGTGTCTCTGCCGGGCACTCTCCTTTCCTTTACTTCCTGGCGGTTGGTGTCATCTGTTCGTTTCAGGGGATAATTCTTTAGAGGAGAAGGTGGCCACGACTCCTTTGTCCTACAAGCTGAACCCAGACATCCCAAGCACGTCATCAGAGAGCTGCACCCCAGAGACGGGGGGAAGGCTGGGCAGCAGCTGTGGTCGCATCGGACACGGATCGAAGGCGGGTCTTCACGCCCACACGGACCTCATCCTGGCCTCTGCCCACAGGGGTGGCGTCTGCGTAGAAATCCACCCCAGAGTGCCAGGCAGGTGGGCGTCCAGCACGCACTGAGACACCACTGTGTCAGAACACACGTCTGTCCGGTCCAGCTGTCCGGAAGCCGCTCTGACTCTGGGCCAGGAGCTGGGCAGCAGAGAAGAGGCGAGGGCCTTGGAGGGAGTGGTTTCCACAGAGCAGCCGGGACAGAGCCGGGCGGGCGGCTTAGGCAGGCTGGGAGCGACTTTTCCAAATAACTGGAAAAATAAGGCTGGAGATGATAATGTGTATCTTAGAGTGCACATGCTGTGTGTGTGTGTGTGTGTGTGTCTCTCTCTCTGTCTCTCTCTGTCTCTCTCTCACACACACACACACACCTGGAACACGGGTCCTTGTTTCCATAAGGTCCCCTTCTTGGTGGGGGGTGTCTGGGCCCCCATCTCAGTCGCCTGCTCTGGGGTTGGGGTGCAGGGATGTCGGGGTGTGGCTGCAGGCCGTGCTGTGCTGTGCCCACCAGAGAAGCCAGAGACCATTTGAGATGCCCCGTCTTCAAAATAAAGCCTGGCTTTTTACCCCACTGCTGCCTGGCCCGAGCTGGGACTGCCGGCTCACCGGCCTCCCGGCCTGGCCTCGGCCCCAGGTTCCTCGTCCACACGGCGGCCTGCGTGAGCTGTTGCAGAAGTCGATCTGGGACGTGGCCCGCCCTGCGCTCTCCGTCCCCGACTCCGTCTTCCTCCACCTGCTTCCTTTTCTCCCAGCAGCTCGTCCGGCCCTTCACCAGACCTGACAGTCCGTCCGTTCTCTTGACGGCCGTCTGTCTCATCGGCAGGGGTGGTCTGCAGCGGGGGCCTTTGTCCTGCGCACATCTGTGTCCCGGCTCGCACCGGGCCTGGCGACAGCTGTGGAGGCTTCTGTAAGCCGCGGCCTTCTCTGCTCTCAAGGGGAATGATAGCTTCCGTGGGATGAACCCCTCGGGGGCTTGTGAGGATTAGATAAGAAAATAGGGCAGAGCTGACCCCGCAGTCCGTGACGTAAGAAGTGCTCATTACAGCTGCTGCCACCTCAGGGTGCTCATTCTGCAAGTGCCCCCCATAATCAGTCCACTTTTGAGGTCCGACTGCGGCACCACCTCTGCTGTTAGCCATAGCACCCCCCGACCCAGGTAAGAAACAAATTAGTGATGCCTCATTCTCAATGAAAACAGCTCGGGAGATTTGTAATTTTATTTCTTCTAAGTGTACAGAATAACATAAATCAAAAGGAGCAATAGTCTACCCTGTGTTTTGACTATTTTGACCCTCTTCAACCTCTGCCAATTTTTATCTCATTTTTGTTTAACTTTATACATCAGAGTTTAATTTGAGAGCTGGTGGGGAAGACAGTGATGCATAGACCCCATCAAGTGCGGCTGAAATTGCCCTGTCCCCGGGGGCTGCAGACTGAGGGAGGGTCCCGTCCGGGTCCAGGGTAGACGGGGGGACTCCTCCACTTTGCCCCCTGAACCCAGCCCCTCCACCCAGCGGGCTTTATTGCTGCTTCTCAGTTATCGATTGACCAACCCTGAGGAGCCTGCAAGATTGCGTCCAGCCAGGGCGCACGCTCCCCTGTGCAGCCGCGGGCTCACAGCGGGCGAGAGCGTTTTAGGAACCAGAAAAGGAGTTCTATTAGCATTGATTTTTCCTCTTCTTGAAATTGTTATCTTCTCTCGGGAAGGGTGTCTGTTGGTGTTACGGTCTGGCTGAAGAGGGCTCTAGCCTTGCTTCCCTGAGTGTCCAGAGCAACTCCTGGCTGTCCACGGGCACCTTCAGAAGAACTGATGAATGAATGAATGAACGAATGAATGAATTGGTTGCTTTCTGCTTCCTCTCTCCTGTTCGCCGTCCTGCTGGCCTCCCCTGTTTTGGGAGGACAAACAGCCAGATGAACTGGGTCACTGACGTAGGAACTGGTGAGCTGCTGTCAGCCCAGACACCTTTCAGACGCAGCTGATGGACACTCGGACAAGAATGGACCTGGAGGTCTTCTTATCCAGCTCTCATTGGCTGCATCAGCGATCCGCCCAGACAGCCTGGCCACGCCTCCAGGGTCACGTCACTCAGGCTGTGGCCCCGGGTCAACTCTTCATTTATTTATTTGGTGTACATTCTCTTCATCGCACTCATCACAGTCTGAAATTACCTACTTGTACAGTTATTTGATTCAAGTCTGACTCCTCGCTTGACCCTAAGAACACTGACCAGTTCTGTAATTAATCCGAAGAAAAGTCTGTCTGCTCACCTGTATCCCTAGGCTCAGGCACAGGGCGTGGCATCTGGGAAGTGCTCCATAAATCCTTCTGGAGGAATGAGTCCAAGACGAACGGGGGGGGGGGGGTGACCAGCAGGGCAGGAACAAGGACAAGGGTGCCAGTGCCTGGGGTCCTCACACCTCACACCCGACACCTGGCTCACTCCATCAGCCAGTTGGGGGTGAGGGAGGCACGACAAGCCAGCTGGGCTGGGGGACGGGGGCACGGGGCCGAGCGGCAGACCTGCCCTGTCCAGCAGAGAAGCTGTTATCACCCTGGTGGCTCCTGCCCTTGGGGTGTGACTGCCCTGAGTTGAGGCGTATTGCATCAACTGCACACACAAGGGTGTCCATGAATAAGGAGTGTACCACGTGTCATTAATCGCCTTCGTACGGATTACCAGTTCAAATGGTATTTTTTAATACAATTGGTTAAATAAAATATATTATTAGATTTAATGCCACATAATTTATTTTCCCTCTTTTAGAATGTGGCTGCAGTACCGTGTAGACTCGCCTGTGTGGCTCTGTTGTCACCTGCTGCTGTTCCGAGGAAGGTCCTCACAGGGACTGACGGTCAGCAGCCTTCACACAGATGCTCACCGGGCAGGTGGCTGGGTTGTTCCGCTCTGTGGTCAGCTCTGTGTGAGGTATTTTACTGCCAAGTTAAACGGAGGGTGATACCTTCGACCTGGTCGTTTTACTTGTTTTCACGTCCTGGAATTTGAAAAAGTTATTTAATGAAAAGTTGTTGTTTGTTGTTTTTAAGCAAAAGAGAGAGACAGGAAGGGAGAGAGATGAGAAGCATGAACTTGTAGTTGACTCATTTTAGTTGTTTATTGATGGTTTCTCATATGGGCCTTGACAGGGTATTGGGGCTGCAGCCGAGTCAGTGACCCCTCGGTCAAGCCAGCGACCTTGGGCTTCAAGCCAGCAGTCATGGGGTCCTGTTGCTGATCCCATGTTCAAACCTGCAACCCCACATTCAAGCTGGTAAGCTTGTGCTCAAGCCGGCGACCTTGGGGTTTCAAACCTGAGACCACAGCATCCCAGGCCGATGCTCTGTCCACTGCCCCACCACTGGTCAGGCTAAACAAAAGTTATTAATTGTACTGGTCTATAATATGAATGAAAAACAGAAAATAACCTAAATATAGAAATGGCAGAGGAATGGCAATATTAACTGTTACACCTGCATAATGGAATGTCACATGGCCATCCAAAACTCTGTTTACCCAGGATTTTATCATAACGGCAAAACGCTGTGACAGGGCTGTCACAACCTCTGAGTTCACGGCTGTCAGCGTGATGTCATGTCGCTGAAGAGAAGCTCCCAGAGAGCAGGTGGCCGGCACGCCACAAACCGTGAGACGAGTGGTTTCTCCTTCTCTTCTTTTTAAAATTAACTTTGTTTAGTCAGCTTTTGATAAAAGAGAACTTCTGCATGTCTTGTCCCCGGCAAAAAGGGCTGGTCCCAGGAGCTCGCCCGAGTGTGGTCAGTGGCTGCAGCCCAGCGGTGCCCCTTGGAGGTGCACACGCCACAAGGCCAACCCACAGCTGGCCCTGGTGGGCCACCTCGTCCGCTGGACGTGCATCCTCCACAGCTGGTCCTGGCGGGCCACCTCGTCCACCGGCCGGCCCCACCTCTCCTCCGCCACCCTGAGACTCCCCCGGAGGGCAGCGGCTGCAGGGTGGCCCCTCGCCCGGTGCAGAGCTGGCACAGCCAGGTGCCCCGTAAGGGTGCCAGTTTCCCCTGCTTCCCTCACAGCCGTCCCTGTGCTGGGCTCCGGGATGCTGACCTAGATGACAGTCTCAACGCCGGGCCTTGGCCAGCTAGCGGCTGGTGGGCTTTATCCAGCGCGGAGCTGTGGCAGGAGCCCGGAGAAAGAAAAGACGGGCAGGCCGAGCGCGCCGTCCCCCCTCGCCTCTCTGGGGGTCTCGTGGAGGGTGGGCTCTGACGACGCCCCTCACCCCACTCCTCTGGCTCCCAGGAACCAGTGGGCCCCCATTCCCGCGGGGCTGCGGGCTTGTAACGGTTCTGTTCGCCATCTCCTGTGCTTTCCGTCACCTTCGCATCAGCCTCTTTAGGAGCTCGTCCCTGCTCTGAGTGTGCCCTCTCCTCCTGCCAGGCTCCGGACAGACACCAGACTCAACCGGAATCGCAGTGCCGCTGGCTACTGCCCAGAGCAGCAGGAGGAGAGACACGGGGGGCGTGGCATTCGTCAGCCTCGTGTGGAGGTCGGGGGTGGGTTCTAGGGGGCGACAGACCTGAGCTCAGATCGAAGCTCTGCCCCTCCTAATAGCCACGAGATCCTTCACGCCTCAGTTTACCTCCTCAGGTCTCTCCTTTCCTGTCTGCGAAACGGGGTAAGGACACCTCCCGTATTTCCCCATGGATAAGACGCTCCCATGTGTAAGACACACCTTAATTTTGGGGCCCGAAATTTGAATAAAAACGTATTACATAAAGTTACTGAACTCAACTTTTATTCATCATAAACTTCATACAACTCCTTGTCACTGTCAAACTCCCACCCGTGAGCTTGTCCTCATCTGTGTCGGATGACGAATCACTGTCCCAACAGCAGGCGCAGAAACAAGCGCGGAATGCAGGTAAAAAAATCTACCACCACTGTCTAAGACGCACCCGGCTTTTAGACCCCAAGTTTTTTGAAAAAAATGTGTGTCTTATACGTGAGGAAATACGGTCCGTTCCATGAAGACTGTGGATCAGGTGAGATGCCTAAACTTCTTAGCGTGTTGCCCAGAGTCAGCCCCCAGCAAACACCAGCTGTCTGTCACTCTGGCTTTTGTCCACTGCGCTGTCCGCCTCATGAATGCAGACGTCCCGTCAGACCTCCACTTATCTGGGCCGCAGAGGGTTCCGGAGAGGGCCCGCCCCAAGCCCGCACTCCGCCCTGTGGGCACCGGCGTGGCTGTGATTGGGGAGGGGGGCACATGAGTCACAAAGCCAGAGGAGGGGGGACTAGCAGGAGATGAGGTGGCTTTGTGGTCATCAAACGGGGGGAGACATGAATGATCAGAAGAACAGGAAGGAATCATAAGGCACCTGGAATAGAGGTTTTCATCTCTAAACTATCGGTATCTACCTCGGAAGGAGCGCGTCTTTTACAAGCTCTTTGGAAACACGTCCCTGCTCTCTCTGTCCCCTTTCTTCATAAGGCATCTTCTCCTCAGCGCCCTTTGGGACGTTTCCTATAACTGAGGGTTTGCAAGGGATGACTCTGGTTAGGAAGTGTTTTATTAGAACATACATGTTTGCCACAGAATGCTGAGTGATATAATCAGCTGCTCCCTTCCGTTTTACTTTCAACGGCTGAGTGGCCAAGTTCTGATGAAACATATTCTCAGGACAGCTAAAATGTGACGGTGCCTCCGAAGTGGGCCCTGAGGTGGCAGCAGAGAGGGCTTGGGGGGGTGTGAACCAGAGAGCAGGGCCTGCAGCCTCATTTCCGTTCTCGAGGGCACGGCCAGCGTGGCGGACGGGGCTGCCCCCGCACACGGGTGGGGGACCCCGCCTGCCGTCTGTCTCCACGGAACTCGGGGCCCCAAGAAGACTGCAGGCAGTCACCAGCCTCAGCTCACTTCCTCACCGTTCACTGCAGCCACGGGCCGGTGAGAGTGCGGGTGTTTAAGTAAGAGCTGCCTCCTCGGAGAAGTACCAGTCCTTCTGTTCAGTTTAATACGAGGCGAGTGCAACAGAGCACTCCACGCTGACTCACTCAGTTTAGATCAGATGTGTCCCTCATGTGAGTCTGAAAGAGGTGAGCCAGGCTCTGCTACACACTTGCTCCTCAAAGGCCAGGAGACTTCCGTCTTAGGAACTCAACCATCGCAGTGGTAGAGCGCCAGCCCACCTTGACTGTCCTCCCTTCTCCACTCTGGACACGCCCCAGGAAGGACCGTTCTCAGGAGAGCATTTCTGGACACAGGTCCGGGCACACAGGAGAAGCGCCCATCTGCTTTTCCACCCCTCCTCCTCTCTTCTCTTCTCTCTCTCTCTCTCTCTCTCTCTCTCCCTCTCCCTCTCCCTCTCTCTTCCGTCCCCTCCCCTCCCCTCCTGCAGTCATGGCTCAATTGGAGCAAGTTGGCCTCAGGTGCTGAGGATAACTCTATGGCTTCCACCTCAGGTGCTAAGAAGAGTTCAGTTGCTGAGCAACGGAGCAGCTACCCCAGATGGAGAGAGTATCACCCCCTAGTGGGCTTGCCAGGTGGATCCTGGTTGGGGCACATGCGGGAGTCTGTCTCTGACTCCCCTCCTCTCTCACTGAATAAAAATAATAAAATACAGAAACTGAGCCATCCCAGCCAGAGAAGGAGCAGACCACAGCCCATGCCTCAGAGGAGCTGAATGTACACCACGGGGCCTGATATAAACTGCACACAGCGTCCTCGTGGAAGAGTCCTTCCTGCTCTTAGCTGAGCCTATTACATGAACCTGACACACTCAGGTGTCTGTGTCCCTGACGGCAAAGAGGCTGACGCTGCCTAAGAAGACAGACGGGAAAAACGTCTCGACTCCTCAGCTTCTGGGGCCATTTGTTGTAGGGGCAGCAGTGAAATGTTCAGTTAGGAACAGACCACACCCTAGTCTGAGAAATCAGAACCACGTGCAGCAAGCATAGAGTGCGTGATGACCACCAAACCCTTTAGCAAACCGTACCGTTCAGAACAGTAAGCGTTAGAGATGCTTCCCTGAAAGGAGCCGTTCTGAGCACGCTAGAGACGCTGGCGGTCAGTTCAGGTCCCCGTGAGGAGACGCAGGTGCGCAGATACAAGTGTCTAAGTGCATACGTGCAGGCATAGCTAGCTAAATGCGTCCACGTTTACACAGGCGCCTGTTAGAAAGTGACCATTCAGATTGATGGTGCGCCCGTTGGCGTCCCGTAGAGAGTTCAGGATTGGATGGAATTCACCCCGATAGTTGAACAATTATGGAAGAGCAGCACCCTCAGAACAAAATGACCTTTTCATCAAGTTGCAAAACATTAAAGGTTAAAAGAATATTTGAAAGAAAGTTAATGCTTTTTAAAACATTGGGGAAACTGCCATCTTTTCCAAGACACAATCACAGCGAGAGGGAGGGTGGACCGTGGGTCTGCAGGAGGTTCCTGTGGGGAGGTGGCCGTGGGCAGTGCAGCCCAGGAGGGCCTCGCCTGGGCAGCCGCCTGAGGAAGCAGGCCTGTGTTCCACCAGGCTCCGCGCTCAGGCAGGGAACCCTTAGCAGGCTGGCTCCTAATTGCAATTTTGAAGTCACATTTCTTCCTCTCGCCAGTAACGATGGCAAAGAGAGCAAATCAATGCGGGTGTCAGATTTCCGGGCTTCCGTTTTCCATCTGACCCGGAGGGTGCAGATTCCAGTCTCTACTAACAGGAGAAATAGAAATATCAGGGAGCCTCTTCCCTGTACCCCTTCCTTTAATTAGCTCCCAGAAAGGCCTGGAGGAATAAGCCTTAATGGACCTGCAAAGGCCCATTCTTCCCAGGGAGTCGGGAGGCCTGTGCCCTGCCCTGAGCAGCTCACCCGCTCCACGCACCTGCCTGCATCCTTGGGCCCATCCGACCTCACCCCTTCTGTAAGTCTTTGTCTTCAAGGGGGTCTGACCATGTGGCCGGAGGGGAGGTCGCCCAGGATTGAAGTACTATTGTGTGGCAGGCTCTTCACAGAAGCACCAACCTGTCCCCTCTCAGATGAACCTCGGGAGTACCTGAGAGGTGGGCTCTATAGTGACACACCTGCCCGAGAGCACCCAGCTAGTCACACGTTCCCCCCTGTAGGCCCGGCCCTGCCCCCGAAAGCTCCCAGCATGCATGCAGCTTGTACAAGGAAGCAGAGACTTCCAAAGGCATTTCTGCATCTGACAGAATTTTCTTCCTGAGTCCCTACTCCATGTTTAAAGACGGAGAGAGCTGCCCACTCCAGAGATGTGGATGCGGCTCACAGGGAGGGGCCGTCTGTTCCCAGTCACTTGGGGAGTTACGCCCCCACCCCCGACTGGGCGTGGCATCACACGGTCAGAGTGGCAATGCCCTGCATGTGCCCGGTGCTCCTGCACAGCAGACCCACCTGTGCTTGACCCTTCTTTGCTGCTGAGAGGGGCATTTGTCCTCATTGGGGAAAGGGACCAGCTGCCCTCTGCGTGGTCTGTGCCTCGTTCTGTGGCAAGAGGGCTGGTGGAGAACGGGCAGCCCACCCACTACGTCCGTCCTCACGGTCACTGTCCTCCCTTCTCCACTCGGGACCTGCTCCAGACAGCACCATGCCCCAGAGAGCACTTCTGGACCTTTCAGAGGGCAGTGACTCCATGACAAATTTCGCTGCTGGAGGATGACTCAGGCCCATTTTTACATCTTATTTTTCCTGGCCGACAGGGGAGGCCTGAGGAAGAGGAAGGAGGCTTGTGGGTGCCCCCCTGCCGGGCAAGGCTCCCTCACCAGGCCTTCTTCTGGCCTTGCCCTGCCTCCCAGAGAAACGCAGGGGCCCCTGTGTACCTGACCTGACCTGGCACCAGCTGACTTCCAAGTGTGTCCCCAGCCAGCCTAGGCAGAGCCCCTTCTCTTTAGAGAAGACATTTGGGAAAACCTTAAATGATACAAACGCCTTCTTATGAATTAATCCCCTATTTGGGCAACATATTTTGAAGGTATTGATAATATCTGGAAGGTGATCAGAAGTTAAAATTCACTCTCTTTCAAATTTGTCTTCCATGTGTATTTCTGAGCAGTCAGCCAGCCAGCCTGGGGCATGCTCTGATAGCCCCTGGACCGCAGGGTCTCCCCAGGGCACGAGGGTGGGGGTGGCTGCAGTGACCGACCGACTGAGAGGTGAGGGCCCTCTGGGCTGGAGCGCAGACTTGCCTGCAGTCTGACCCCCCACCCACCCACACACACCGTGGGGGCTGGGAGGAGGGGTGGGGCTCAAGGGTCCCTGGGCAGTCGTCAGCTGGGCCCACCGGAAGTCCTGTTGAAATGGAGAGAGGCCGAAACACTCACCACGCCACCGTAGAGAAAGGCAACTGCCCTTCTGAACATGCTGTGTCCTTTCAGATGAGCCCGAAGGGCCAGGGTGACCAGGGTAGCTGGCACCATATGGCGGTGGTGGCACTGGCATGGAGTGAGGGGTGCTCAGTAGACAGTTGGCATCAGATGGTCCACCCCAGAGTCTTGTGCAGAAGTCCCTACTGGGCACCGAGCTAGCGGAAGGAGCCAGGCCAAGCCGAGGCCAGTTCAGGGGTGCCTGTGGAGCCCCCTTTCACTTCCCAGAGCCCCGTGCTCTCAGCGTACCCACACTTCCTCACACGCACCGCGCGCCTGTCCCTCCTTGCTCCCCTGCGCACACTCCTTCCTGCTCTGGGGTCGGGGGGCTGCCTTCAGGATGTGTTTTTCCGGGGGAGCTTGGCCTGCCCAGGCCCAGTCACTTCTGTTCAAGCTCCTCCCAGGGGCGGGGCTCCCAGCCTCCACGGGCTTGGCCTCTCCAGGGAGGGCACCGGCCTGGGGCACCACAGCCGCCTCCTAGCTCCAGCCCCGGGTTGGGTTCCAGGCCTGCCGGCCTGCACAGCTTCCTGCCCAGGGCAGGTGGATTGGTCCGCCCCACGGTTTCAGCTCTGCTGGCCGCTGGGGAGAGGGCGGCCATGGTCTAGCTAGCGTGAAGTCAAAGGGGCAAACACACTCCTTTTAACACGCGTGGAAGGTGGGAGGTTTGTTAGAGGAACCCAGGAGCGGGAGCTGGGGGGTGGGAGAGAGACAGCTCTCCTTAAACCCTCCTTGGGTGTCACCACCTGCCTGTGCCATCCATCAACACTTCCACGTGCAGGCGCACACGCAGCCTGCCCGACCGACCCCTCGCGCGGGGCCGAGGGGCGGCCGCCCTGCCGTCCCGCCTCTAGAGGGCGCGGGAGGCGAGGTGGCAGCGCCCGCCCCCGCCCGGCCCGGCGGGGAGCCCCGGGGACTCCGCCCTCACCCGGCGGACTCATTTGAATATTTCATTGGCTGCGGCTGGTCTGGGTCAATTTATCATGCAAATGCGTTTGCCCTCGCGCCAGAGAGGAGCCGGCGCCCTCGCGCAGAGCGGCGCCCGATTGGTGGCCGAGACACCGGCATTTGTAATATTTTTCTTTGGGCATTAGAGTCATTTACCAATGCCATAGCTGCAACTCCAGGCACTGCATCACGGGCCACTTAAAGGGTTTTATTGGCAGCTTCGAAACTTCTTAACACGTTCTTTTATTTTAAACCAAGTGTCAACCAGTTTCTGATACACCCCCCCCCCCAAAGCAGCAGCAACTAAACCTAGTTCTGTCTCTCTCGAGCTGGGCAGGTTTGACCGTCCTCCTCACAGGGAGCAGAACTCGACCTCTTTGGGGTGAGCACTTGGTGGACCCAAAATGAAAAACCTTTGTGAATTCGTGTAGGGGGATGGAAGAGGGACTGACAGAAGAGAAAATACAGGAAACCAGAAGGAAAGAAGGGAAGAAAAAAGGGAAGGAGGGAGGGAGGAAGGGAGGGAGGGAGGGAGGGAAGGAAGGAAGGAAGGAAGGAAGGAAGGAAGGAAGGAAGGAAGGAAAGAGGGAAGGAGGAAAGGAAGGAGGGAGGGAAGGAAAGGAAGGAAGGAGGGAGGGAGGAAGGGAAGGAAAGGAAAGGAAAGGAAGGAAGGAGGGAGGGAGGGAGGGAAGGAAGGAAGGAGGGAGGGAGGGAGGGAGATAGGAAGATGAATTCAGAGCTGTTCTTTAGAGGAGGAAAACCTGGAATTATCAAAGCCCAGAGATCAGAGACTGTCTGCATGCAAAGAATGTAACCCTGTGACCGCCACTTTTCTAAGAACTCAGCTCTCCCAGCCAGGAAATGCGAGTAGTAGGCACCAAGTTTCAAGATATAAATGAGAAAGAGTGAGGTTCCCGCCCAGTGTCCCTCTCTCTCTTTCTCGCACCTGCCCTACTGAGAATTGTGGCTAGTCTCTTTTCCCGGTTTAGAAATTCCACAAGAAACACAAAACCGTTATGTGTAAGACAGAAAAGAGGAGTGGGGTAGGAAAAAGGGAAAAAAGAAGAGATTCTCCCTCTTGCAAATTCCCTGGCGAGTTGCTGAGGTCTGCTCTGCGGAGACCCTTGCCTCCTCCAGGTCCCCGCCCAGGAGGAGCCTGCTCAGCCTGGCATCGGGCTGCCCGCACAGCGGTTCAGACACAGGCAGGGGCCCGGACAGCTCTCCCTGCTGCCCAGGAAGGATGGGCACCCCTGCTGCCTTCCCCTGCTGCTTGCTGCCAGCCAGCGGGGTGAGCCCAACTCCAGCCATCTCCCCGCAGTTTGGCTTGGGTTGTTGTTTTTTTTTAAAGCTCCCCCGAAATGGTTTCCAAAAATCCATTTCACTCAGAACACCTTGCTGCGGCAATAATTCGAGAAACGCACCCCGCAACTCAGGGTGACGCGTGGGATTTGACAAAAGCACATTATCTGGAAACTAGGCACTCCGAGAACTTAATGTTTATCTGTGCTCCTTACACAGAAACACCAAGATTTTCATTTTCTTCAGTTACTCTTCAGTTTCCTTCAAAAGTTTTTTTTTTTTTTTTTGAAAGTTTGGTAAATGATTGAGCTTGAAAGAGAATTAATTACTGAAGAAAGAAGAATGGAGATTCATCTGGGCTCCGGGGTCTGAAGGTGCAGAAAGAAAGCACAGGAGATGGTGAGGGTGGGAGGAAAACCCGGAGGGAAGACCCGGCTAGGAGCCGGGCATGGGGGCAGAAGCGTTCCCCTCAAAACCCCGTGCCCCCCCCCCCACTGGGTGTCTAGTGTTTAAGAGGTTTATAACTGCTTGGAAATTCTGAGTCAGAGGATAGTGGGGGAGGGGAGCACCTAAGGGCTCCGGCTTCCTTGGGGGGCTGTGACAGCCAGTCAACTCTCAGCCACAGTTCTCTGTCACCCCAGTTCAGGGCCAGCCCGGCTGTCTTGTTCGCCACACCCCAGTCACTGTGGACGTCATGCTGGCCTGCAAGGGTGCTTTTTTTCCCTTTGGAGTGGAACGGTCCTGGAGGGAAAGGCCAGCATGCAGCGAGTCTACTGGCAAAAACACGGCCAAGCTGTGCCCCAAACTCCAAGAAGTATATCAAGTTGGAAGTGGCTGGGGGAGGGGACAGGGAGAGGAGGCTGGGAGGGCAGTACTGCGTGCTGGGGCGTGGGGAGCTGCTGTCATTGCTGATTCTCGACCTCGGGCCCAGAGTAGCCCCCTTCCCCCCTTTGGAGATTGCCTCCTGCTCCAGGCTCGCCTCCTGGCACTCCTGATGCAGCTCCCTGCCCTGCCCCTACTTAAGTGGCATTAATATGTGGCTCTCATTTTTGAAGGTTTATTTCATATCAAGCTGTAAAAGTTCTTGGGAGAATTTACAGATAAATTATCTGGTTCACTAAAATAAAACTACCAGAAAAAAAAAAAAAAGGAAACAAATTTCCCTGCCATGTAAATGCACTTTTAACAAACAGTTTTCTGCCTGGCAAGGTCTTGGCCTCGGGGTCCAAATCCTAAGCACCTGGACAGGGGTGGAGGTCCAGGGCCCAATTCCTGGTTGAGGTGTAGGTGGTGGCTGTGGGCTCCCCCTGAGAAGCCAGGATGCTTCCTCCCCTCTCCCCCAGACTTTGGTGTGAGCAAAAATAGGGAAGGGGTCAGACCCCAGGGCCAGCGTTCCAGGTGGGTGCAGGCAGGAGAGCGCTGGCCCTGCCTACAGACACAGGGTTCCCCAAATGCCCACACCCAGGCCTGCGCCCGCACACCTTGAAACAGGGTGCAGGCTCCCTGAGAGAACTAGCCAGTGTGCCCTGTCTTTCAGTGTGGCTGTGCCTCCCTTGGAGCACAGAAGATCCCTCTCCACGGTGTGGGCTTAGGCCCCTGGGGTCCCAGTAACGCAGCCCACCTTGGCTACCCGTATGAGATCCGCAGCTTTGAGGACGCCTTCTCCCCTGAAGTCTGTTTCCTCTCTGGCCATTCCAAATAAGAATAAGAATGTGGCTCCGCCTCATTTGGACCGGGCAGTCAGTCACCTACGCCCGGCCCGAAGCCCCACCGGAACCCCACCTGCGCTGCCTCCAGGTGGTGACCTGATTGCTCCTACCTGGCGCCAACTTCCTGATTCCCGCAGGGCAGGCTGCGGTCAGATCCCGGCCCCTGCACTGCGCACTAGCGTAGACCGCGCCTGCTTTCCACTTACTGCCCCTTCGGATCTCCTGGTGGGCTTTGGGTTAGCCAAGGGCAGGCACCACTCCCGTCGGGCTTCCTGGGGGGCCTGGGGACTCCGCGGGGTTCTTGAGTTCCAAATGCTGGAGTTGGATTTCAAACTCCTGACCTGAATATGCCGCATTTGGCAACATCTGCACAGAACAGCTCTCAGCGCCCTGCCGTGGAGGAGGGGCGGGGTTCCGCTGGGCCCTAGGCTCAATCTTGGGGCTCAGGAGTTGTCTTCACAGCCTCTGGGGATTTTCTGGGCTCTAAACTTGCCAGATTGGGGAGAAGGCCAGACAGCTCCCTGCAGGGTAAGCCGCTAGAGGCATTTGCCACTGGGCAGCTTGTGTTCCTCCACTGCTCCTCAGCCTACCTTTCCTCCTTGTATTTTTCGGGATTTAAAATTATTCCCAGAAACAGAGCACTTCTCAGAGGTGGGAGCATCTAACTGGCCCCGGGGGTGGGGTGGGGGTTACTTTGTGCCTGGCTCTCAGGCTCAAGTTAGGTGCTTGTGTGTGCCAGCGGCAGCTGTGGTGGCTGGTGGCTTTAACTGGTGCCTGCAACCCTTCAGTGGGGTAAAAGCGTTTCTGTACAGTGTATCTCCTACAGAAGTGTCCGCGGTCTCCGCAGGCCTGCGGGACGTGGTGCGCGCAGCGGGCCCCTGAGCACCTGGGTTCCGCCGGCCGGGTTCCTGCTTCCCGCGGAGGGAGCCCCGCCCACGCTGCCGCTGCCGTCTCTGTCCGCCCTGGAGCGACGCAGACCTGGGCGCTTGCCCGAGAGCCCTGCCTGTACCTCTTCTAACTCTCGAATTGGGGAACCAACAGAAACACAGGTGTTGATTGACTGGTGACGTCGCCTTTGAAGGTCAGAACTCACCAGGCCCCAGGCCCGAAATATCTGCAGTAGAAGTCCAGTCAGGTGAGATGCAGGGTACAGTTGCCCAGCAGATGTCCGAGCTCTTGCATGGCCTTTCCCCCGAAGTCCTTAGGAGGAGGATAAAAAAGGTCCTTTGGCTTCGCCAGACTGGTCAGGGACAAATATGAAGCTGTTTGTTCTCTGGACCATACAGGGGAGGGGTGTGGGAGAAGTGGAGGAGAGGCAAAGGCAGATGCCGCAGCCACACCCCGGGTCAGCACTTCCCAGAACGGTGCTGGGAGCTCAAACACAGGGCCCTACCCTGGCTCCCTCTAAATAACGTGAACTACAGACCTACGGCCACCCCTAAATGGAGCCCTTGGTTCTCAGTTGGATTGCGTTTTCTTCCGCCTCACTCCTCACTGTCAGGCCTTGTCACAAAGCAGCCAGGCATGGCCTGGCAAAGTTTTAGCTCCAGTCTTTCTGGCAAAGATCTGTCTGGCGACTTCCACCGCCCGAGGCTCGGACCAGCAGCGGAGAGTTTAAGCCCCTGCATTCAGGTGGCATCGTGCTTATAACTGTGCCCAGTGAGGGCTTGGCGAGCCTCCGTCGTCCCTTCTCCCCTGCACCACACCCAGTCTGCAGAGGACTGAGAACTTGGTGGGATGCAGGGAGGGCTACAACGACATTGTCCCCTCCTCTACCCTATCCCCAGAATGGCTTGCAAAAGTAATCCCGTTCTGAGGTTCCGGTATGAGAAGGGGTGCTGTGGCACAAGGGGTTCCGTGGAGACCAGCGTGCCGGCTGTTCCAAGCGGGGCCAGGCTGCTGCGTGGTCGCTGTGTACACTCCGCAGAGCCCGCGTTGTGCGTGACGGCTGTCGCTGCGATGTGCAGCTCACTGACACTGATGGATGCACCAATGGTTGGACAGACAGATGTTAGGGCGGATCGCACCGCGCACTGCGCGGGAGCGGGGGAGGGCGAGGCCTCGATCCCGCGGTGGCTGCGGGTGGCACCGAGACCTGAGTTCAGGCCGTGGCCGGCAGGGGGAGGGGGCGGAAGGAACCAAGGTTTAGAGAGCAGCTCGGGGAAGGAAAGGAGGAAAGAGGTGGAAGCACGAATCTGGGCGAAACTCTGCCTTCCGTGCGTGGCGCCCAGCGCACCGCAGCCGCCGCCACCGGCGCGCCGGAGTGGGTGCTTGGCCCCGGGAAGATGAGCCAGGGCAGGAAGAGCTGACCTCCTGCGGCGCCTACTCACCGCCAGGCGAGAGGCGCCCAGCGGCGCGACGAGACCCGGGAGGCCGCGGGCGGCGTCTGCCAACTCACCGTTTTCTCCTTCGCAAGAACCGTTTCACTTCCCACGGCCACGTCTCCCGGACCTGGAGGGTCAGGGGCTCCAGCATCCGCAGGCACCCACTGCTCGCTGTGCCCGCCCCCGAGCCCGCCCCGCGCGGTCAACTCCGGGGCCGCCGCCGGCCGCCTAGTCCCCGCCACCGACCAGGCCGCGCGCCCCGCCGCGCCGAGCGCTCCCGCGCGCCCGGGCGCAGAGGCGGCTGTTCCGGCCGGTGGAAGCCCGCGGCACCACCGTTTGCGCGGAGGTCTGCGCCGAGCCCGAGCCCCCGGGCCGGGGCAAGCGGGGGCGGCGTCACCGGCAGGGTGGGAGCACGGGCTCTGGGTCTACAAGGAGAGAAGCATGCCTGTGAAGTTTGAAAACAAACTTGCGAAAACAATCACAAAAGGAAAATAAGGAGGAAAGGGGGCAGAAGAGGGAAAAGCAGACTGAAAAAGAAACGCAGGGAGGAAGAAAAGGAGAAAGAAAGGAAGGGAGGAAGGAAGAGGCCGGGCTGGCAGCCCCGGGGCGCTCGGGCGGTCAGTCCCAGGGCGCGGGCCCCCGCCCTCCGCGCGCAGCCAGACGCGGCCCCGGGGGTGCCCGGAGCACCAGTAGGCGCCCCTGGGAGCAGCGGCGTCCCCGGGACAGTGGACAGTGGGCCCGGCGGCCGCCCCCGCGCTCCGCCACCGCCGCCCGGCAGCGCCCGAAGCCAGCCCCGCCGCGGCCGCCCCATTCCCGGCCCGCGAGCTGCCCAGGGAGACGCAATCGAGCCCGCAGCGCATCGATGCGCGGCTCCGGCTCCCACTCCGCCGCCGCCGCCGCCTCCGGGGCGTCGTCCCCGTGAGCCGTGGCCCACTCGCACCCTCGCGGCCGCCCGTAAGTGAGCCCGCCCCGCCCCGCTGCCACCGCAGCTCTGCCAGGTTCCCCGTGCGGGGCCGGCCCGGAGTCAAGGCGACCCGATCGACCAATCAATAACCAATTTCTTTCGCTCAGGACCGCGGGCAGGCTGGGTGCTGGGAGCGGTGGCCCCCTACTCGGCGGCGCCTGGGGCGGGGGATGGGCTGGGGAGCCCGAGCGCCTTCCCCCGCCCCTGTCCCGCCCTCGGATTCGCGGATGCCCGGGATGGGGGGCGCGGCCAGGCGCCTAGGGGGCGAGGGGCGTTGTAGGGGACCGCGATCTTCCCGGTCTGGAAAGGAAACTTGCAGGCACCCCTCCCACTGCGACCCCCGGGACGGGCCAGGAAAGTTTGTCGGGATAAAAAAAAAAAAAAAAAAATTGGGGGAAGTGGCGGCCGTGGGTCCCTGGGGAGTATCGGGTGGCGCGGGGCCTGAGAGCAGCCCCCACCCACTCCAGCCCGCGGCCGCCTCCTCCCTCGAGGGCGCCCGCCCACGGCCTTGGCATCCCCGAGGGGTGCCGGCCCCGGCCCAGGACTGAGCTCGGGGCGCGGCGGGTGAAGAGCTGAGAGGCCCGGGCGGGGCAGCTGGGGCGGCCAGGGGGCGAGGCCGGGTGGGGAGGGGGCGGGCGGAAGCGAGCGCCCTGGGACGGAATCCGCTGGGCCCGCGCCGCGTCCCTGCTAGCGCGCATGGGGCGGAGGCAGAGGGGCGGCACCCCGTCCCCGGACTGGGCGGGGGTCCCGGAGAGGCCGAGGGCCGAGTGCGGGGGCGCCGCGCCCCCGCGGGCCGCGAGTGACACGATCATCTCCTTTTCCTTTAAGCTTGCCTGTTGCCGACGCCGCCGCTCCAGCCGCGCCGCGGGCAGAAGACTGGACCGCTGAGCCCCGGGCCGCGGCCGCGGCCGCAGCGGCGCACCCCTCGCGCCTTGACCCTCTGCCCGGGGGGCGGGGGCCGGGGCACCACCGGCCGGGGCAGCTCGGAGCTCCTCCTCCCATCCGGGGCCCACCTTCCCCCCTCTCCCCGCCCCCCCCCCCCGGGTCAGAACCCCGCGCACCTCGTCTTGGGACCGGGCGAGGGGGGGGCGGGGGGGCAGGGCCGCTGCTCCTCCCCGCCCCCTCCTCCTCTGGCCTCCGGAGCGATTTGTCAAACTTCCCATTCCGCCGGCAGCGCGGTCCTCCCCCCCCCCCCGCGCTCCTCCCTCCCGCGCCGCCCGCGCCGCCCTCCTCCTTCCCTCCGCACGTTCGGGATCGCGGCGGAGCGCAGAGAGGGGGGGACGCGGAGAGCCTGGGCGCAGCGGCATCCTGCGGGCGGCCGCTCTCCTCTCCGGGGGGGAGGCTGAGAGCCGGCCCGCCTCGCCCCCCCGCGGGCCCGCCGCCCCTCCCTCCCGCTCCCCAGCCCGGCAGCGGCGGCGCGGCGGCGGCGGCAGTCGGCGCAGGAGCATCATGCCGAGGAGGAAGCAGCAGGCGCCCCGGCGCGCAGCAGGTACGAGCCGCTTCCCTTCCTCCTCTCCTCCTCCTCGTCCTCCTCCTCTCCGTCCTCCTCCTCTGCTCTCTGGGTCTCCTGCCGGCGGCGACCCGGCTCGCGCCCGGCTCCTCGCTCCTGCCTCTGCCCGCGCAGAGTAACTCCGGGCACGGGCTCCCCGCTCCGGGTGCGTGCGCCCGCCTCGCGGACCCGGCGCCCCCCCCCCTCCATCCCGGACACCCGCCGCGTTCTGCCCGCGTCCTGTTCGCACCCACTTGGGGCATCGGGCGGCAGCAGCCAGGCGGTTACTGATCCCTCAGTTCTCTGGCCATGGAAGGGATGGGAAGGAGCCCTTTTCTGTGTCGTTCTGTGGGGGGCAGGCGGGTCACCTGAGTTCCCTGGGACTCCTTCTGTGTCCTCCGGCAGCTGGACGATGAGGGACTTGTCCGGTGTCTGCCTTGGCGAAAGAGCCACCCAGTGAGAGAACAGTCCCCTTCGGCCACCTTACCGCTCACCGGATTGAGTCTTCATTTATTGGGCCCAAACCGGGCTCAGTGGTGGAAACCAGAGCGCACAGGGTCTGCGTATTGTCAGATGACTGTCAAGTCCGTGTGAGGTGCTGGCGTTCCCTTCACCCTGGCGGTCTCTCCTGACCCCCACCCCTCCTGACAGTGCTTCTCCCACCCTGTCACCTCCTGGCACTTAGTTCTGGGACGCGTCCGAGTACTTTCTTCTTCTTCTTTTTTTTTTTTTTTTTTTTTTGCCAGGAGTGTCAATTCCTGTTAAGACTAAGCTTTTTATTTTATTTTCTTTCTTTTCTGGAAAAAGCCTCATTGAAAACCAAACCAAACCCACACACATAACATTATTTTGCAATAATGTCAGTTGGGGGCATGTTGCTGGAGGAAGGGGTGCTGGCCCCTTGCCACCCTTGATTTGATGACTGATTGATTGCCTGTCATGCTGCAGCCTTTGATCTATTCATTCCCAATAAACATCAATAAATCACTGGCAATGGTGAGGCCAAGCTCCGTGACGTCACCAGGGCCCTGTCAGCGCAACTTCGGGATTTGGGGCTGACTGCTGAGAGGACCACATATGGACGGGATGTATTTTGATGAGTAACACTCAGATGTGCTGAGGTTCAGAGGCTGCCTGAACGGGAGAGCTAAGGGAGGTTTCTTTCTTTCATTTTCTCTTCCGTCCTTTTCCTTTGGTGGAAGAAGGGAAGGCCGCGTGAAGGGGTCAGGACACGGCCTGGTGCCCGTCTTTGGTGAGGGTCTCGTGTCTGTGGTCATGGCTCCCGGCCAGGTCCACGGTGCCAGCTGCACTGTCCGTGGAGCTCACACATTGGCAGTGCCCTGAACTGCTTAGAGAGGGATACAGGGAGGGAATGCTAGTCTTTCTTCTCTCAGAAATGTACTTTCCTGATTGTGGCTTAAGGAACCCTTAGAATGAAACAGCTTTGGTTTGGGGCATTAGAATTCAGGTTTTGCTCTCTGGGCCAGTGAGGCCCACAGTTAGGAAGTTTGAACATCCCAGCAGTGGCTCCAGGAAGGGTGCCGCCTCTCAAGTCAGCTCCTGGCTCATGCTTCTTGACCATACCACCTTCTACTTTGGATTCCAAGCTGAAGAAAGAGAGTCCCTACCCACAGGAACCTCTGGAAGTTTGGAGGATTCCTGCACAGAGTTGGGCAGTAGGAGTGTGTTGGACTTCTTCCAGTCTCCGGAATATTTTCCTTTCTCTGTGGATGCCCGTCGTAAGGTGTCAGTGCGCCTCGGCCCCACAAGCCCCATGTGATCAGCTTACACTGGGTGTAGAACTCTCTCCACGGTTGGTTTCGCTTTTCTCTCCCCACCTTGCCAATCCGACACTTTTAATACGATAACCTTCTGCTAAAAATATTAGATAAGAGAGAAATGTACATTTTCAAAGCAATCTGTTCGCTAAATTTTTTTTTTTTTGTACCTTTAAAAAAGCCAGCCAGGAAATTTCAGATTAGTTAAGAAATATTCATTATATAAAAACTTGACTGCACGACTAATAGGAGATGGAAGAATGGTTTTGCTCTATCAAAATGACCCGTCAGAACGACTTTGTTTCATATTTGATTTAATTGTCTCTTTCCTGACAGGCACATTCATCAATAGCTTAATGGTCAATCAGAAGTTGGCAGCGTTGAGAGCTTTCTTTCTTTCCCATACCCTGGTTTTGGATTTACGTTATCAGAATGCCGCTGCCTAATGGACATGTGGAGGAGGGTTGAGGAGATGTCTGAAGGGTGACTTATTTAAGAAGAGAGGAGGAGAAAAAAAAAAAACCAAACACCCTCCACATTAAGGCTGGTGATAAGTATGCACAGGCCAATAAGTCAGATGTGTGAGGTTTAGTATTTTATTTTATTTTTTGCTTTTTTTGTTGTTTGTTTAGACGGATGAGAAACTTCCCGTTTTCTCCCATCTTTTTTAATTCTCACAGCTGCAAGTTATAAGGTTCATGCCTGCTTTTGTGGCGGCTTGGGAGTGACGACACATTGATTGCTTTGTACTGAGAGAGAGAGAGAGAGAGAGAGAGAGAGAGGAAGATGTCTGCTGATTGGTAACTGGAAATCCAGTCCCCAGCAACCTTGAGAATCCTCGAGAATTTTCCCCCCCCATCCAAACTGAAAGGTCCGCTCAGCCATAAAAAAAGAAAAGTTGTTTTGCCAGCTTCATTAGTGTTCACCTAATTAGCTGTAAACCTGATGGATTCCTGACAGCTTTAATGATTGGAGATGACAAGCTCTACGCTGTGTCATCCAGCAGAATTAGGTTTGCAGCTAGTTTGATGTAATCAAGTTGATATTACACAGTCCTGGCTGCCTTTAGTTGTGCATTAACTCAATTTTCTGCTGCAGGTGACAAATGGGCTTTGGTACCTGGATAATCATGTCATAGGAATTAGGGTCCTCTTAATGGTCCGGGGTAGAATAGCAACCACAAGAGCCGGCGAGCCGGGCGGAGGCGGCGTGTGCAGACAGGGCGGGCACACAGGTGCGGTCAGGTCTCTGGGCCGAGGGGAAGCATCTCTCGGCGGGGCCCACGCAGGCTCCAGCAACCCCTGAAAAGACAGACTTCTGTCTTCTAGGGTCTCCTTTTTTATTTCTTCTGATAGAATGTATGCGTGGCCCAGTGTCTCTTCTCACAGGGAGAGAGATTTCTTCCCCTGCTCGACAGAGGCCTGGGCAGAAGTGTCCTTTCTCTGGGTGTGTGGTTCCAAAGGGCTGCACTTCTGTGCTGGACAGAGGTTGCTGCCCGCGGAGGCTGAGAGGAGTGGGCCGCGGGGGCTGGTGCCATCCAGGCAGAGGGACCGTTATCCCTGCTCGAGTATGACTCTCCCCTGTGTATAGTGTTTGTTTTTAAACAGGTGCTTTCTTTAAAAAAGAATTTTTTTTTTAAATACCAGGAAAATAATTAGAGCAACACTTATTAGCTGATAACACTTGATTCATTCGTATTCATTTTCTGGGGGAAAATGTAAAACCTTAAAATGCCATGGCCTAAACTTTAAAAACTCCTCCATGAACAACTTACCACTGACCTTTGGAGTGGTACTCGTCAAACGAGATGGACCTTCCGTGGGTTTTTTGGGTGGTGCCGTCCCCAAGGTGAACCTTCAAGCATCTTGACTTTTCCTAAACATGTCTGGACCCTTTCGAGCCTGCTGGTGTAGCAGATGGCTGCGTGCCCCCAGGAGCAGGGTGGCTGCGGTGGCAAGGAGACGAGGGTTCACGTTGCCAGCAGATGCGGGCGTGTGGGTGGCCCAGGACCACTCTCCTCTCCTCCCCGAGTCTTGTCCACGTGCCTGCCGGGCAGCTCCGGGGAGCAGTGTCTCCCCGCCCTCGGGAAGCCCTGGAGCACTCAGGAGGGCCCTGCAGCTCAGTCCTGGGGAGGTGTTTCCTCTCCACCCTGCTACGGGCTTCTCCCCTGGACAGGTGTCCACCCCTGCGGCCAGGCGACCGGCTGCTGTGGGCGCTCTGTGATTCCCCCCTTCCTACAAAATGCGAGAAACACGGCAGCCTTTTAAAAAAGGAAAAGTCAAGAAGATGAAAGAGGAAACAAAGAGGGCAGGAGGCGAGGATATTCCCTGGACGTCCGCACGGGGAGAGAAGCTTCCAGAATTGGCTGCTGTGCCCCCATTATCCTGACAACTGTCAGTTACGGCTTCAGTGCTCTCCAGGGCCACACTTGATTGCGAGCGGTTGATGTTGTCATTTTGTTCTCAGTTTTGCCTTGAGCGCGCTCATAAACGGCAGCGAGACAGTCAATAACTGATGTATCAGCAGTTACTCCCGAAATTGCCTCACAAGTCTGCATTTTCCCTCTTTTTTACTAAAGATGGTTTTTGTAAAGTGATTAGAATGAGAGGTGACTGCTCACGGCCAGGAAACCCAGGTGAGACCCCAGCACTGAAATCCTTCCTGCTTCCCCCTCCACTCCGGGGGGTTCTGGGAAAAGGAGGGCCCGTCCCTGCAGGCAGCAGCGTGCCTGCCCCTCGCTGTGTGTGCTTCCCGGGTCCCCCTGGTCCCCCTGTGTCTGCGTGGTGGGGCAGCCAGGGCTGCAGACGCCGGCGGGAGCCAGGGGGAGGGCCGCAGCCCCTGGGTCCTGGTGCAGCACAGCCATGTTTAATCCGGTAACGTGAGCAGGTCACAGCTATTCTGCGTGCAGTCTGGGCGGCTTTCCTGCCAGCCCATTTTTATTCCTGCCTGTCACTGGACAAACTGTAAAAATAGCTTTGGTCTTGTAGTTGAAAAGAAAAAAAAAAAAAAGTAGGGTGCGTGTCTCCCCGTCTGTGTTCATAGTTAGAGAGCCAGGTTCTCCTTAAGCCATTTTGTTGCACTCGGTAGCAGTCACCCCTCAGCCATGGAGGGAAACAGCACAGCCCAGGGCAGAGGCGCCAGCCCGGGACCCACTCAGGTGCGAGTGTGCGAGTGTGTGTGTGTGTGTGTGTCTGTGTTACTTCTCCTCCAAATTGTGGTTTCTCTGTCTGAAGTTGAAAACGCAAGGTGAATACAAGATATTGTATTTGGTAACAATGATGGGGGACTGCTACATGCAGACGGATAATGTGCACTTGTAATTAGACTCAATAGACAGGCAGTCATTCTTAAATTCTTTGACACATGCATAAAATAGTCATATAATAAGATAAGATGACAATTTTATGTTAGGTTGATAAAGTGTCCCGATACATGCATTTAAATGTCTGTAAGCCTTTAAAAAAATCCAGACAGATTAATTCTCGTTTCCAGTATTTGCAGTTAGTCATTAAATTAATTTTTAAATCCTACTAAACAATGGCTATGAATTTGTTCTCTTTTTTTCCCTTACGGATTTTTTTTTCTTTTTTCCACCTGAATTGTAAGGAATGGATCTATAGACTTGGTAGCTCTCTCTAATTTTTCAACATTTGTGTTAAACATGGATGTAAAAATTCAGGTTACTGTTTGTGACTGGAGTAATGCTATACATTCTTGGAAGTAAAAAAAAAAAAAAAAAAAAAAGACAGAAATAGAATATAATCTTCTTGTGACCTATCATGTTCTAGGTTCAGGAGTCTTTACTAGAAAGATTATGTAGTGTCCTTCGCCAAATATTGAATATTTTATAAGCTCCACTTAAAAAAGAAGACGTTTTCAAGCACATACACTTGATTCGATCAGCACTTAGATTCTTGGGTTTAATTACTTTCTATTCTGTAAATTATTTTAGTCTTTCAGCAAGAGCGGCCCAAGAGAGGTGTTGAAGGGGCGAGAAAGCGTTTCCGTAAAGGTCACGGTACCTGGCCCAGTGGGTTGACCCTCTCCTCACCTCGCTTCCTCAGAGGGGCCAAGGTGAGGCTCTGGAAGAAGACGTTCAATTTGTTTGGGCTTTAATGATAAATTATTAATTCGTACTGTCAGGACACATGTTATTAATTACGGTTGTGTTTTCTTCATTCAGAGCAGCTGTTGGGGAACAGGGTGCGTTCAGACTGTTTTCGGGGGAGAGGCAGCAAGGGGCTCACAACTTGTTGTCATCGTACCTTGCTTTGAGGAGAAAGGATCGTGGGGTGGGGGGGGGAGGGGACGGGGCGCAGGGGACAGAGAAACTATTAATTCTAGACCAAGATGGGCGCTGGCCAGGGCTAAGTAACACTCAGTTTTTAAAAAAGTAGGCCTGACTCGGAAGGCTCTGTGTGTCCAGCTGGGACGGTGAGCTGGAGTCCACTCTGGTCCGGAGCCCAGCCTGGGATTGGCTGCTCTCGTGGTCTCCCTACCCCGGAGTCGACCGGAAGGTCATGGCCGCCGGCTGCCGCTAGTGGAAGGCACAGCCCTCTGCGTGTCTGTTCCGGGCGCTGGAACCCAACCTCAGCGGAGACCCAGGGGCTGGTGGGCAGCACAGGGTGAAGCCGCTGGGATGTTCGCTTCCTTCTGATGCTCCGTCCCCATCATTAAACCCGGTTCCTCTGTGTTCCGCTGCCTCTGGATTCTTTGAGAAATGCATGTTGCATAAAATAGGCAATTTTTAATGAACAATTTAATGTAAATGGGTTTTGAATTTAAATTAATATTAATGAAGCCTTGAGTGAATTTATTTTGCATACGTAAAGACTTGTAAGACTTCCACCCCTGTGTTCCCCCCCCCATGTAGTCACAGTGGTCCTGCGGATTAACCAGCCCCCCTTCGAAAAGACTGACACTTAAAAATTAAATTGATTTTATATGTCCAACAGTGCCAACGTATCATTAGGCAGAAGTGTTACTTCACGTCAGGAAAATAGACCTCGTTTCCTGCTCACCCTCTCGGTTGGTTCCCAGGGCCCTGTTCTTGCTGTGAGCCGCTGCTGGTTTGGCACTGCTGCTCGGAGAGACACAGGCCACCGAGAGTCACCCCAGTCAGGAGGCTGCCTTCCGCTTGCCTCTGATGCATTATGTATCCCGGGATGATGGGAAGTTCTGTAATTAATTCTGTTAGATGTAATTGCTATAATCACTCTGATGTTACACATAATAAAGGTAATGTGGTAAGCATATAAAAAAATATATAAACACCTTATTGTAACACTCCTGCTAAATTTCCTTCCCGTCAAGCCCGGTTGGTAGACGAGTGGCCTTCGCTCGTTCTGGTCGTAGGTGACCATCTCCTCGTGCCGGTTGTTCGTGGATTGATATTCCAAAGGGGAGTCCTTCCTTCGAAAGGGTGGGCCTTGCTTAGAGGGAGCTCCACGCTGGCTGCCCGGGAATCTTAACGACCTTTTTCTTAAGGAGGTGGCTAATTACGAAAAGGTGACTGTTCTTTTCTGTGGAGGGGAGAGGTCAGCACTTCAGAAGTGGGCATGGCGTGAGGTGGGAGTGTGAGGTGGGGGGAACGGGGGCACAGAGGATGTCATATCCCGGTGAGGGTTACGGGAAGCGCCGTGAGTGTGTGTGTGTGTGTGTGAGAGAGAGAGAGAGAGAGAGAGAGAGAGAACACCAGCCTGTGCTTACAGGGAAGCAGAGAAAGCCACCTTTCCCTCTCAGTGCAGCAGAGAAATTAGCACAAAATACGTGCTTTGTGATCATTATTACTCTACACCTTTTTGGGGGGAGCCTGTTGCATGACATGCCGGGAGGTGGTTCCCCGTCAGGAACCTGACTGATATTTGAGAACCTCCCCCCACACACACACACTGGGATCCTTCTCCTGTCCCGGATCCAGGCCACCGTAGGACATGAGAGAAGTTTGCCTGAGACTCCAATCACACAGCCCTCGTGGAAGGGTTCCAAACATGTGTAAGTGATTCTCTGCCAGTGCGGCTCACAGAACGTGGTGGAAGGTGTGATGGGAGAGGAAGCTTGTCCTTCAGCTCCTCCCTGCGCGCGTCCCGGGGTCAGGCGCGCACAGGGACCTGGGCGACACCGTCCTCGGCCATGCCCTGTCCCTCCTGTGACAGGGACACGGGGCCCAGGACCCAGAGCTAGCCTGCCAGTTTGGATGTGAATTCTGCACATTCATTTTCATTCCTCTGTGTGTTTTTAAGTGACCGAGTAGATAAATTAGTCTAACACAGAAACAAAATAGGAGAAAAATGTATGTGTGAGAAGGGGTGGCCAGAGGCCGGTGGGAGGAAGAAAAGGTGTGTCAGGCTGGTGGGAGACGGGAGATGGACCGCGACAGCCCTCCCCTCGGAGGAGCCGGGTCTAGCCACAGCTCCCGCGGACCCGACCTGGGCAGAGCAGGGCAGTGCAGCCCAGGGGCCGGCAAGCCCTGCCTCCTGGGTGCTGGGCCTTGGGCTGCTCCCGGCCTGCCAGGTGAGCAGGGCCGGCCCAGAGGGCCCCTGGCCTGGGCCCGGGGCCTGGGCTGCAGCCACCAGCTGTCCCGGCTGTCTCCCTGGCGGGTTCCGATGGCGAAGATGATAAAAGGTCTGAGAACTCCGTAGGCCCTGTAATCAGGGCCAGCGCTGACATCCTTCTCAAGTTTGACAGCTTCTTCCTTTTCTCTCCTCACGGCCAAGCCTGTCTCCCCTGCGTTTCCCCGCCCTCCCCTCCCCTCCCCTCCCCTCCGCCCACCCCTTCCCTCCCTCCCTCTCCTTCTTTCTCTGTCTCTCGTTTCATGTTCTTGATCAGCCTCAGATGCTGGGAATTATTTTTTTTCGGGCGGGAGGGGGAGTGTTGCCTTAGGTTTGTGGGTTGGGCAGGTGTGAGAGGAAGTCTGTGTTTTTTTTTTTTTTTTTAGTTTTTTTTTTTTTTTGTACTGTAGGCCTGTTGCTAATTAATGTTCCTGCATAAGATTCTGTCGGAGTTGAGTAATGTTTTTGATCTTTATGCCTGATAACTGCATACTTAATGAGATTTCAAAGCTGTGAGTGCAGCTCCCTACAATTATTGACAGATGCCTTTTCTTTGCCATTGGGTTCAGCTCCATAAATCCTCCCGCCATAATGAGGTTCAGTGGTGCCACCCTGGCAGTGAGCTAATGAAAGGGGGAGGGAGCCGCTCGTGGCTGTCTGACACATTTTTTCCCTTTAAAATTTACTATGCAGATGTCAAGCTGTGGGATGATTACTTCAAACATGCTAATTTTTATCTTGCTTTTGTGTCAGGCCTTTGCCATTAAAAAATAAATAAATAAAAGGAGGATGAACCTTACTTACCCCCCCCTTCATTCACTTTATTTATTTATTTTTTTCCCCCACCTCTACGTCCCGTGTTTAATAACCGGGGCGCGGGGTGCCATGGCTGGGGGCTCTCTGACGGGCGCCCGGCCTCTCGCAGGTACCCGGTGGCAGAGCCCCGCACCCCGCTGCCCCGGGCGGTGGGCAGGGCAGGGAGGAGGCAGTGCGGCTTCCCCGGGCCTCCCGTCAGCCTGCCCTGAGTGTGCACTTGAGACGGTGCAGCATTCATTTCAGAGTTGTGAGCAGATCCTGGTGGGGAAGAGCCGCGCTGTGCCAAACAGTCGATTTCCTTTTCAGCGGAGTCATACATCACTGACCCACCCTTCCCTCCTGACAGAATGACACATGTCATTTATCATGCAGGCCCCAGCCAGACAGCGGGGAGGGAGGGAAGCCCAGTGCTGAGCGCGGCCTCCTCCCCGCGCGGCTCCGCGGGGCTCGTGGGAGGAAGCCCGCGGCTGGGGGCCAGCGTGGAGAGGGCGTGGAGAGGGCGTGGAGGAGAGGGGAGAGGGGAGGGGCCCGGCGCGGACGGGCCCGCCCACGCCGGCCACAGCTGTCAGTCTGTCTCTCTGTCCGTCTGTCCGCCTGCCTGCCTGCCAGCCGGCCGGCCGTGTGGCCTGATGGGCAGAGGTGCCGAAGAGGCTGTGTTCTCTCTCTTGGCCTGCGCCACCACGCTGTTGGGCCTCTGACGCTGTCCTGTGCCCTCTGCGTGTCTCCTCTGCCCTCTTCCCTTCCCTGGGGGTGGGAGTGTGTGTGTGTGGGGGGGCACAGACGCCCGGGGCTGACAGGTATCACTCAGGGCCCCCGGCTCGTGCGGGGTGGTGTCGATGAATCTCAGGGCCCTGGCTCCACATGACTCAAACATGCGTTCCTGAAGATGGATGTTCCTCAGGAGAAGATGGATGGAGGGAGCCCAGCCCGGGGTGCCATTCATCATGGTGAATATTATTTAGACTTGCCGTGTAAACCTGTAACGGGAGAGCTGGACGGGCTGGGGCAGGGCCGGGCCCGTGTGTGTGTGTGTCCATCGATTGGCCTTGGGCTCTCATTGTGGCTGACCGGACCCAGGCCCTCCCACCGACAGAGCAGAAGACACCCCCTCAGAAACGGGGAGTGGGGGAGGTGAAGTTTGACTAATTTTCAAGGACACAGGGAAAAATGAAGTATCCGTTTGACTCGAAAGCGAGCAGGACCTCACCTCTCTCCCTCCCCTGACAGGGACGGTCACGCGGGAGACCTGGGAATAGAAACAGAGCTGTCGTCCCCAGAGCCAGGACCCTGGGCTGATTTTTAAAAACTTTGTGGGATTCTTTAAAAAAAAAACAAAACACCAAAAACCCAAACAACAAAACCTAAGACAACCTGTCTCTGGAAAGCTTAGCACAGGGTAACTGTGCAGGAAACGCCGGCCGGCCGGTCAGCAGCCTGCGGACGAAGAAACTCGCCTTCCCAGGCTCAGGAATACTCCAGATAAAACATGGTCTCCTGCGGCTCTCTGCCCCGGCTCCCAGCAGCCTCCTCCCCTTCTGTGTCTGCACTCCGTCCCCCTCCGGGCCTCCCCAGTGGACCCCGGCCAGGACTGATGTGGACAGCTGTTCCCAGGCCCGGCCGTCCGCTCAGAGACGCGGGGACGCCCCACCTGCTGGAGGCACACGGGCAGCAGGCTGGCTCCCGGAAGGGGTCGTGGCCACTGCGGCGGGGCCCACTGGCCGCCCTCATAGGAGGAGGCGGAGAACCTGCCGGCCTCTCTCCCGCCTCTCCACTAGGAGCCCCCATCGCGCACATGGAACCGGCAGGCGTCCTGCTGAACCTGGGGCTTGATCCGGGCGTGCTCCTGAGACACGGGGCTTCCTGTGCGACTTAAGAGTGTGGATTTTAAAAACGATGGGACAGAAAGTTAGATGTGGTCGTTTTTTTATCCGGAGAGATGAGAGTCTGGAATGGCTGCTGCTTGAACAAACTTTTCCCCTGACGCGTGAAGGTGGAAGTGTGGCAGCTTCGGGTGGGCCTGTCTGCGTTCAGTGTGAGCGGCCTGACGCTCTGCACGCTAGCACGCCTTAGAGTTCACCCTTCAGAGGCCCAGCTGCCGCCAAAAGTCAGGTGAAACCGTACGCAGAGCCTTCGTGGGTGCCCGGAGTCGCACCTGACTGCGGGGAGGCGGCCGTGTGTCTCGCTGAGACTTCCTGGCAGAGGGCGAAACTTGGGTCCCCTGCCCGGGCACCGGGGCCGTAATTGGAGGACAAGTGCCCATTTGCAGGAACCATTGTAAACACCTTTGATACAAACGGCACCGGCCCGCTTTCACTGATTAGAAAAACTTTGCTATTAATAGGTGCAAAGTCCATTTCAGGTATAATTGGTGAGGAACGGAGTGCACTCATGGGAAGAAATCTTGTTTTGTTTTTTGTCCGCTTTTCTTCTTATCCCCTCTCCTCAGTTTTGTGGCTGGAGACATGATTTATTGCAGCCATCCATCTCGGGGCTCATCCATCACCCCCCGGTTGCTAGGAGATTGTGGCAGCAGCTGTTTGCTCTGAATCAGACAGAAAAGTTGTCAATCATCAAAGGCAGGTGAATAGCATTAGAAACACGCTATTGTCAGACGGAATAATTAATCAGAGGGAGAAAAGATAATTAAAAAGATATGACCCTTGCAAGTACTTGCTCTGGGTTGCCTGGAAAAAAAAGAGAGAGAGAGAGAGAAAGGAAGAAAGAAAGAAAAACTGCCTGGTCTTTTCTGGACACTTAAGCAGCTGAAGGCTGATAAAATATGCAGTCTGCAGTGCATAGTTTTTAATTAATTGAAAAAGGTTCAACATTCAGAGACGCCGCCGGAGAAAAGTCCCGATTATGAGCAGAAGTAATATTTATTGTTTGTACGGAGGGCCTGACACAGAGTCCTAACTTTCCGTCACAAGTCCGCAGCCTCCCTGGCTGGAGGAGGCCCAGGCTGGGGTCTTCAGGTGGTCTCCACAGCTCCGCCTCTGGGCTCCGGCCCCCCCCCCCCGGCCTGCACGTGGGGTTACGCAGAAGAGCCTTGGACCCGGGGGACTGGAGAGGTCCCCGCTGACCGGGCTGGATGGACCCCAGGCCCGTCTGCAGTCGTGGTGGGCCTGGAACAACTGAAGTTCCTAGATAACAAGAGTTCGTTGTGTAAATAAAGGTGGGAGGCTTGAAAAGCATGCCGTGAAGTCCACCTTCGGGGTCCACAGGAAGAGCCCGGTGTCTGTCCCTTCCCCTGTGGGGACATGCGCTGAGGGGACATGCTCTTGGTCCCAGAGGAAGATCTGTGACCCATCTCGGAGTGGCCCCAGGAAGTGCGTTCGTGACTTACATCCCCTCTGCTCACCCAGCATCACTTTCTGAACGGACCCCCAACTACAAACCCAGAAATAATGCTGGGTGCCCATTTCGGTCTAAAACACATGCGTGTCGTAGGAAGTACAGCCTTGCCTTTCCTGAAGCTGAGATATTCCGGAGAAAGCGGAGAAGGTCTGAAGGACGAGGGGGAGCGTGGCGTGTCTGGAGTTGCTTCTCTGTTAAACAGGCTACGCGCCCTGAAACACAGCCTCTCCTTTATTTTTGGATGCTCTGCTTGGTGTTCACACCATTCTCTTCCCAAAGAATAGCAGGACTTCTAAAATTATCAGGAGAAAAGGCCTGGATATTAGAATTCAGGAGAAGGCAGAAAGCAACACTCTTTTGGGGTGGGGACTCGGTTCTCGGAGCGCACTGGCTCAGGACTCGGGGGGCTCCACCCCCAGCTCCCTGGATGTGGAAGTTCTGGGGACTCGTTGCCAAGCACCCTGGGGGGTCCTGGGGTGGTACCTCAGGTGTACGTCCACCTTTTCTGTGTTGCACTGGGAGCCCAGTAGGGGTGAGAGAGAGAGGGAGAGAGGGGTGCTCAGATACCTCCCGTCGGCTTGCTGGATGCCTACGGAGGGCTCCCCTGTCCAGGTGGCTGGAGGAGGTATTCTTATTCAGAGCTGGACCTCCAGGACATGGACGACTTTGACTTCAAATTACTCCTGGGGTCCTTGAGTGTTCCCTTCGGAGCTCTTGGGTGTGACTGGGGGTTCCCTGACAACGCAGCGGTTGTTGCTGGCAGCGCCTGGCCCAGCGAGGCGGTGGATGCCTGGCTGGATCTGGTGAGCCACAGTGAGATGGCCTGGGGGGCTCGGGGGTGTGTGTGTCAGGAGGCCTCCCTGTCCCTCGTGAGACCCGGCTCTTTGGAGACGGGCAATGAGGGTAATTCCTCTCCCCGTTTCCAAATAATCACCAGGAAAGCACGAGGCTCATGTCGGCCAGAGCAATTCCACAGCACGGCAGCCTCTCAGAGAGGCTGGTTTGTGAAGTCACAGGAAAGATGCCCAGTGTCTGTGCTGCTGCAATCAGACTGAAATTTGCTTCCTCTTAAAAAGGACAAAGTCAAGGAGGAAAGGCCTCCTTCCAGTCTGGAGAAGCTCCTCCCGACCTTTCTCCTGAGCTGTGTTCAGGTCCCCTGCCTGTTCTCCCAGCTGGCCCCAGGCGTCTGTGCTGGTGACTCACACGACAGGAGAGAGGGGAGGGTTTGGTTCTGCACGTGCACGTGTAGCCCGGGATTCCGGTTTCTCGGTGCCTGGATCACTGCTCCTGTGAGAAGGGAGGGGGTGAGCGTGGGTCTGCTGTCTCGAGGAGCAGGCCCGGAGGGAGGGAGCCGCCGTGTCCGGGGTCATCTGTTTGCGCGAGAACGCCACGTCCGCTTGACGTCTGAGTGTTTTATCTCAGTGATACGAGCCCCCCTCTTGCAGTTCCCGTGAGACAGGGTTACTTGGAAATCGTTCTGGGTCTCCCTGATCCAGGTGCAGGCCCCGCCCGGCCAGCTTTGCCTGGAGCACAGGGCGAGCTGGGTACACAGGAAGCACAGGGAACCAGGGTAGAGACGAGGAGGACAGGTCGCCCACCACAGACACAAAGAACACAAGTTAACCGGCCTGACTCCCTGTGGGTAGAGACAGGCTGAAGCCCTCACAGGACCTCGGCCACAGTGGTGGTGGCTCCTCTGCCTAAGAAAATCTGTAGAAGGGGGGACAGGGACTCAAGTGTGAGAGAGACAAGGACGGGTGTCCCACTGGTTTCCACTGGGTGGAATGTCCACCTTTCTGACGTCCCCCTTCCCTCCTTCGTTTGTGCTGTGGTTCATACATGTCTGTCTGTCTGTCTGTATATGTATATCGGATGGCCACATCCGCCCGTGTCGTACACGAGGCCGCGGTAGTGGTGTTTCCTCCCGCTTCTCCGTGTGGAAGAGTAAGGCGTCGTGGACGCTGGGCTACCTGACTGGTGCCTCCTGGGTGCGGAGGTGACTAAGTGGCTGAACAAGCACTCGGTCTGCGGACAAAGGGCACTACGTGAAACGCCAGCCAGTTCTTGGTGCCGGGCACCCCGCACCCGTGGCTCACCCTGGGTCTGGGGGCGGAGGCTTCCGGGTGGGCGTGGGGGCGGACAGGGGTGTCACCGGGAAGCACGTGTGCACAGTCCCTGTGAGAGGAGGGGGGTGTTGACCGTCCCTCCAAAGAGAACACCTCTCATTGCTTGTTCTGTGGTTCTGGTTTTTCGGTTCAGCAAGCAGGGTCCTGTTAGCGAGCGGGCGGGGACCCGGCCGAGGCGGGTGGGTGGCGGCTCCGTGTTCCGCAGGACCTTATGGCCGTGGCTGAAGGGAGTCTGCGGGCACAGCTGGTCAGGCACCTCTCCCGCGTGTTCCTCTCACCGGGCACGGCTGGTCCGGCACCTCTCCCTCCTGTTCCTCTCACCGGGCACCTGGCCCGCTCCTGAGCTGCTGAGCCCGGCCCTGCGGCCCCTGGGCTCGGGCTGGGAGGGGACCAGCGGAGCCGCTCTCCTGGGCTGCGTCTGGCCCTCCTTGGGCCGGTTGGTCTCCGTTTTTCTGGAGAGAGAGCACACTCTTCGTGCCAGGAGTTTGGCTGAGGATTCGCTGGTTAGATGGACCATCCGGGTGACCGACGATGCAGGGGGCAGAGAGCCACGGATGCACGGTGGTGGGGCCACCTCTCCCCTCCGAACCTGCCTGGACCCTCCCGGTCCCTGCAGGCGTCAGGGCCGCTGCCGTGCCCCCGGCTGTCCTGGCGGTGGGTGGGGAGGGAGTGGACGCACTCCGTTCGAAGCCTTACCCGTGGCCCCCGCTCCCAGGGCCTCCGGAGTGGGACCTCACCCCTGTGTATTTTGTCCCAGTGTTCTCCTATCAGATTGGTGTGTCAGCCAATTAAATAGCCGTCCTGGCCCACCGTGGCCTTCTCTGTGCTGTGCCTTACCTGTGCATCACGGCGTCCGTAGCATCAGAAGCAGAGAACCTGGGCACGTGTTCATACTCCCAGAAATCAGCCCTCTACCCTGGGGTGCCCCCAAAATTGAAAATGAGTACTGACAGGTGGTGGCTTTGTGCAGACTGTGTGATTGAGCTCAGTCCCCGGGACAGCCGATAACCTCAGCGTGGCAGCCCCCAAGTCAGTCCTGGTTACGGGTGACCTGTCACCCGTGCCCCCAGAATGCGGCCGCCACCAACATCCCACGAGGACGGACGTCAGTGAACGAGACTCGCCTGGAGCCTCCCGGGGGCCAGCTTTCCCGTGTCCACGGGGCCGCAGCAGCGAGCCGTGTGTCCACGTCACGGGGCCGAGGCAGGCGGGTCCCTGAGGTGGTGGCTGAGCTTGTGGGGGCCTGTGCCTCTGTCACCAGTGACTGAGCATCTCACGACGTCCCAGATGTGATGATTTTACTGTCGGGGGGCGGGGTGCGGCCCAGCACCTCGCTGACAACAGGGGGAACAAGGGGGCTGACCGGCGCTCAGGCCATGATGTTGGGGCCCAGCAAAGGTCTGGTCATGGGAGGAGGACGTGGCCCTCCAGCGTGACCAGGGCGTTTTCCTGCAGGGAGGCGTTTGGTTTTGAAGACCCGGCTACAGAGGGACAAGTGAGAGGAGGGGAGGGGAGTCCTTGGTGGCACAGAGCACGGGTGCTCCGTGTCCCTGTCTCGTGGGCGCCCTGCCCCGGACATGCTGCGCTATGGAGGCGCCATGGGGCAGCGGGCTCGGCCACTGTCCCTGGGAGTGGCCTCCTTTCCTGCTGAGGTGCGGCCTGCTCGGGCCAGAAACATGACATGGACATTCTATTAAGATCAATAGGCTGTCACGGCTGGACTGGGCAGCTTCGACTCTCCGGTAGGTGGCCACCGGTGGACACAGCACCCAGGCAGCATGGCTTTGGGGAGGCCACCAGCCCACCCCCTGCGCCCTGGGGGGCGGCCCCTTCCCGCCGGTGCCCACGTCTCCGGACCGCGCGGCTCCTGCGCTCTGGCCCAGCCCGGCGAGCAGAGCAGGCCGCGGCCCCCGGCACAGGGGTGGCCGCCTCCCCCGGGAACTGGGGTCCCCTGGGGCTGTGGTGCCCGTATGTATGCAGGTTAATTTACAGAGACAATTCGTGACAGACGTGACGTATCCGTGACAGAGACGGAAAATGATGAATCGGCTGTTGCAAGCTGTGAAAGAAAATTAATGCCCCCTTTTAATTCATCAGTGCACCAAAAATAGATAATAAATTGCTTACACTGGAACCCTCTTACAGATGTGTTTCCTAAAGTCCCGCTGCAGGTGAGCTGGCGTGCTCCGCGCCTCCTGCCTCCTGCCTCCGATGCGCTGGTTCAGCTGGGGACACGCACAGGTGTCCCGGCTGGAGGCCTCGCAGGGGGAGGACTCGGTGGCCCTGGACTCTGCTGTCGGCCGGGGCAGCACCCGGGCAGAGGGACGCCTCGGGAGGCCCGTCCCTGGCGAGCAGGCCGGACAGGCCCGCACCCTGCCGTGTGGGTGGGCCCGCCAGGCTGCGGGGTCGTGCAGTGGGCCTGGGGCCCCGGGGGCACGGACCGCCGTCTCCAGACGGACGGACAGAAGTCCCTGGGCTGCAGCCGAGTCTGGTCACCCTCCCACCTGGGCTGCTTCGTGGCTGGGACGGGAGTTCTTTTCTAAATTTAAATGAAACTTGGCTACTGTGACAAATCTTCTTGATATTTTGGGTCCACAGGGACAGGGACCACACAGCATGACAGCAATCTGCATGTGCTTTTTCCTCTCCGCCCCCTCTTCCGACTTAGGGTGGGAGGTGGTGGGGGTAGAAACACTGGAAAAGGTGCGTGTGGGGACTGCTGGAGGGAGGGTGTGGGCCGGGCAGGGGGCCGGTCTGGCCGCTGTGGCCGCTGCGGCCCTCGGGCCTCCTCCTGCTGCCGGGCGTCGCGGCCCTGGGCCTCTGCCCGCAGCTCCCGGTCCGATGTGCTCGCCAGCGCCCTCTCGGGGCTCCAGAGACCCAGCGGTGAGGTGGGCCAGGGGGTTGGAGGTCCACTCACAGTAGTAGCTGCTGAGAGATTTTGGCGACAGTTTTATTATTTTGTCCCCCCAGTTTAAGACTGGCGTGGAAGACAGTGGAGCCGTTACAGAGGAGCCAGGCTTACAGTAATCACAAAGCAGCTTTTATGAATTTAAAAAAACAATAACAAAAAACCTTGACCCTCTTTGAAAGGAGATAGAGGAGGAACCCTGTAAGGGAAACAAGAGAAGCTGACGTTACAGTTTCTGTGATTACTCACATCCTAGGCCGCAGCCGGAGGAAGCCAGCCGTAATGGAGTTTCATTCCTCCCTCTTCTGAGTTGTGTCTCCACCCCCCCCCCTTCTGTGAGGACAAGGAGAGGGTTGAACGCGGTGAACACAACAGCACCTGGCGTGTGGTCCTGTTCTCAGCGGGCCGGAGGCCGGAGTTGTGGGCCTCAGAATCAGTCCTCCGGCCAGAAGGGGGCTGTGGAGCCCAGGAGGAGGGATGTGGGGCCCCACAGTGGGTGGGTGACCCTGACCCCCTCCCTGCCCCAGACACACCAGCCAGGGGCAGTCCCGACAGTCTTCCCTAGACGTTCAACCCTGACACTAGCGTTGAACCCAGGTCAGGACACCAACCAAAGGCCGTGAGTCACCCTCTGCTCTCCAGGGGGGGGCAATCTTGAGCCATCTAGCGGTTCCTTAGAACGAGTAGCCCCCTTGTTGACACCGGCTTCAAAGGTCATGTCGTTGCTGTCAGGATGCAAGGTGTTGGCAGCATTTCCCCCGGACTCCGTGGTGCTGAGGGCCGAGACGGTGACTGGAACAGCTAAGCCAGATGCCAGGCTCAGTGCAGGAAGAAGGGTTTGTGCCAACTTGAGCGTGTCTGTGATGAGGGCTGACCTGACCCCACCACGTCCGTGCCGTGTCCTGAAAGACTGTAATCGTGGTCATGTGACAGCAACGTGACCTCTCACCCTGCAAGCACAGAACACCCCAGACAGCCTGGCACCCTTGTCTCCGCGGTAAGAAATCACCCTCGTCTCCTGTTTCCTTGTTCCGAGCTTAGGTGACCAGGCCAGGAAGTCATTACACAGTTCGGGTCGACAGAGCGGTTTCTGGAACCTTCTTGCCCCTGAAGTTTGAGCGGCTACCCTGCTTCGCTCCACCGTCTCCGTATCTTTGCCGCCAACAGCAGAGAGCCATTTCCGGCGCAGGCATTTGCCCACAAAGATGGGGGGGGAGTCTTGTATCAAGTGCTGAGACGGAGCGCTTGCTTCTGTGCGTGCGGCTCTCGGAAGGTCACGGGCAGGCGCTCGGGGAGCTGATGTGGCCCCGTAGGAGCCTGGCCGGCAGGCCACACACAGGTGCAGCTGGGGAGCAGAGATTGGGAGTGACTCTCGTTTAAGGATCGCTCACCGAGAGTTTGAAAGGGGGTGCGGATAGGTGGCTGTACTGATCGCAAAGGCTGCCTCTTGAAAGCCATCTCCCCCGGCCGGGGTTCCAGATAATTCTTCCCTCTTAAGTTACTCGGCCTGCATACATATCGCTGCTGTAATTGCTGCCGACTTAAAATAATAGCCTCCCACGTGGAGGCTTCTCTGCCGCGTAGCCTGACCCTTACTCAGAGCAGAAAAAGGAGCCAAAACAGTAATTTCTCCCTTTTTGTTGGTTTTCGAACACAAAAGGGGACAGCCACTTTCCGTAAAGAAAAATGGACCTGATCCGCCGTCCCCAGCTTTTCCTCGAGGCAGACACGCTCGGAACGGCGGGGTGAGCGTCCACCGGCCGGCCAGCCAGGGAGGCGTCTGCAGGCTGGGACGGACCTGCAGCCAGCTGGTCCTGTGCCGTGTGCCAGTGCCAGTCGGGCCGGCCTTCGCGTGCCGGGGCCCGGCCTGGCAGAGACGCTGGCGTGGCCAGCAGGGTGGACAGTGTCCACCCGCAGGGGGACGGTCCGGCTCTCCAGGGGCTCCTCCCTTGAGGTGCAGGCTGGGCGCCTTGCCTGCGTGTTGAGTTTATTGTTTCACAAGATGGGCAGTCCCAGGAGGAGCCTGGACAGACGACCTCTACCTGGGGTCCTGGCTGAAAGTTGTATCCCTTCCGACAGTTTATAGCCTTGTTTTTTTTAGTTATGGAGGGTCTGCCCGTGACACCCTCAGAGGACGGAGGTGAATAGAGGGGATGCACAAGAACAAGGTGTGAGCTGAGGGCACTAATTATTGATACCGCGGGGCGAGGGGCTCCGCAGTGATGTGGCTGGTTGCTCCCGGACACCGTCCCGAACACCAGGCAGGGGCACGGTGAACGGATCGGAGAACCTGGCAGCACCTTTTCTCATTTCTCCGCCCCCACCCCCCGTAGAGTGGGTCTCGCTTGTGTGCTGGATTTGGGGGTTTAGCTCGTAGGCAGGGTGTGTCTTAGAGCTTGTGGTAAGATAGCCATGGCGGGCGTACGACTGTCTTTAAGTAAAATGCCTGGCTCGTTTACACATATGTAGTATGTGCATTTACATGGGCATTTAGGTGCACGAACATGTGTGCGTGTCTCCCAGGGATGTGTAGGCGTGCGCACACTACAGTGCGTCTGTGTACGACTTGGTTGGGATCAGTGTCTCCATGTTCCTTCACAGGGATTTTTAAAAGCGAGGCTCACGGGTGCTTCCACACAGAACGAGCGGAGAGCTAACAGATCCGTTTCTTTCCCTCCTGAGCGACCACACCCTCTCCCCGTGCAGGAGAGAGTCAGGGCTGCAGGGAGGTGTCCTGACAGGTAGATGGGACCCATCACATTTTCCTTGTCTCCGCTGCTTTATTTTACTGTCGCTCAAACGTGGAGTTTAGAACAGAAGTGGGAGCTCGTTGCTGTTGGGCAGACGGGCCCGGCAGCCTGTGGGCCCCGAGCACAGCACTTGAGTCCCGGTCTCAGAAGACGGGATTTTGCAAACACCCCACGCGACCCTGTGGAGCCCAGTGGACACGCCCGAACAGCACAGGGGCGAGGGGGCCACCCGCACAGTCAAAATCCGCACGTAACGTCCGACTTGACAGAACTTAATGGCCGACAGCAGGCCGGGAAGCGTTACGATCCCATCAACAGTTGAGTAACGTGTGTTTTGTATGTTATGTGCTGCAGGAGAGTGTGAGGACAGAAGTGCATCATTAAAAAGGTCACAAGCGAGAGAGAAGGCGTTCGCGTTGCTCTTCGTGCTTGAGGAAGGTCTGCGTGTGAGTGGACCCGTGCAGCTCAGATCCGTGTGCTCAGGGCCGAGCCGTGCTGCTGTATGTTCAGCCTGCAGTGCTGTTCTCCACGGTCGTGATCATGGTACTTCTGTTTTTCATATGGCTTTTTACTCGTGTGCAGTTTCTTTAAGAAACAGGACACCTGTGCCTTTCAGCAGTCTGAGTGCCGAGAGGAGAGAGTGGGCGTTCTGGACTGTCACCCCTCCCCCCTCCCCCGCGCCTTCCTCAGCCCAGTTCCTGAAGCGGGGGGCTGCACCGCCCCCCCCCCCGGGGCACACGGTTCCCTGGCGTGTGCGTGTGGATCCGTACCGACTGGGTTTCCGTCGGGACACGAGGCTGCGTGGGGCTCTGGGAGGTTATTTATTTGACGTGGCACTGATGTGTGTGGAACGAGACGGAGACGGGACACGTGGAGCCACAGCTGGCCTTAGGCGAGGGGCCACCTGGCCCTGACACTTCCCTGTGCTCTCTTGTCCCCAGCAGCCACACACACGCTGCCTTCGGCACTGCTTCCTCGGAAAGGAAGTCAGGAGCCTCCTTAAGATGCTCGCCCACACCCCGAGATGTGTGCGTGTCTGTGAGGAAGTGGCCTGGGGACGAGCGTGTCACAGGAGGTCAGGGACAGGCTGAAGGCTTAGGGCACCAGGCATGCGTGCACACCCGCCCCCAGCTGGCTTTTTTGTGCAGGGCTGCCGCCAGGCACGAGGGACACAGAGCCCTGAAGACTTTGGCGGTCACTTCCCCTCATGAAACTAAATGTTTTTTCATTTTTTTTTAAATGTAAAAAGAAACCATAATGAACAAAATATAAAACCCAAGCAAACCAAAGAGTCAACTATGAGAAAAAGAGCATCCCCCACCCTCGGACAAGGGCCATCACCGTGTTGTGGCACATTCTTCCTCACGTTTAATGTCATACATGTGCACACGTGCACTCTGCCTTCCTGCTTGCGGTTAAAGATGAATCTGAAATAACCAGTTTACTTTGACACGGATCCAAAACTTACGATTGCATGTGGCTGGATGGATAGACCCCTACATGCTGATGCGTGCGGCTGGATGGATAGACCCCTACGTGCTGATGCGTGTGGCTGGATGGATAGACCCCTACGTGCTGATGCGTGTGGCTGGATGGATAGACCCCTACGTGCTGATGCGTGTGGCTGGATGGATAGACCCCTACGTGCTGGTGTGTGTGGTTGGATGGATAGACCCCTACGTGCTGATGCGTGTGGCTGGATGGATAGACCCCTACGTGCTGATGCGTGTGGCTGGATGGATAGACCCCTACGTGCTGATGCGTGTGGCTGGATGGATAGACCCCTACGTGCTGATGCGTGTGGTTGGATGGATAGACCCCTACGTGCTGGTGCGTGTGGTTGGATGGATAGACCCCTACGTGCTGGTGCGTGTGGCCGGATGGATAGACCCCTACGTGCTGATGCGTGTGGCCGGATGGATAGACCCCTACGTGCTGGTGCGTGTGGCCGGATGGATAGACCCCTACGTGCTGATGCGTGTGGCCGGATGGATAGACCCCTACGTGCTGGTGCGTGTGGCCGGATGGATAGACCCCTACGTGCTGATGCGTGTGGTTGGGATGGATAGAGCCCTACGTGCTGATGCGTGTGGCTGGATGGATAGACCCCTACGTGCTGATGCGTGTGGTTGGATGGATAGAGCCCTACGTGCTGGTGCGTGTGGTTGGATGGATAGACCCCTACGTGCTGGTGCGTGTGGTTGGATGGATAGACCCCTATGTGCTGATGCGTGTGGTTGGATGGATAGACTTCTATGTGCTGATACGAGGAAGAACCAAGACAGCGAAAACTTGGGGGTGGGTGGGGACACAGGTGACATCCTCGAGCTCTTGCTGTGTGTGCGATGGTTGTATAAGAACGTGGTGCCAGGATGCATAGCACGGGTACCCTCTCCTGCTGTGCTCCGCCGTGTTCCGTGTTCTCAGGTCACTTGTGTGCTGTGCTGTGTTTATATGTGCTGTGTATATACATGTGTATATGTGTGTATGTGTGCTGTGTGTATATGTGTGTATTTGTGCTGTGTGTATGTCTGTGTATGTGCCATGTGTGTATATGTGCTGTGTATATACATGCATATATGTGTGTATGTGTGCTGTGTGCATATGTGCTGTGTGTATGTGTTATGTGTATATGTGCTGTGTATATACATGTGTATATGTGTGTACATGTGCTGTGTGTATATGTGTGTATGTGTGTATGTGCTGTGTGTATCTGCTGTGTATGTGTGAATCTGTGTACATGTGCTATGTGTGTATGTGCTGTGTGTATATGTGTGTGTATGTGCTGTGTGTATCTGCTGTGTATACGTGTGAATCTGTACATGTGCTGTGTGTATACGTGTGAATCTGTACATGTGCTGTGTGTACGTGTGAATCTGTACATGTGCTATATGTGTATGTGTGAATCTGTACATGTGCTGTGTGTGTACGTGTGAATCTGTGTACATGTGCTGTGTGTGTACGTGTGAATCTGTACATGTGCTGTGTGTGTACGTGTGAATCTGTGTACATGTGCTGTGTGTATATGTGTGAATCTGTACATGTGCTGTGTGTGTACGTGTGAATCTGTGTACATGTGCTGTGTGTGTATGTGTGAATCTGTGTACATGTGCTGTGTGTATATGTGTGAATCTGTACATGTGCTGTGTGTGTACGTGTGAATCTGTGTACATGTGCTGTGTGTGTACGTGTGAATCTGTACATGTGCTGTGTGTGTACGTGTGAATCTGTGTACATGTGCTGTGTGTGTACGTGTGAATCTGTGTACATGTGCTGTGTGTATATGTGTGAATCTGTACATGTGCTGTGTGTGTACGTGTGAATCTGTGTACATGTGCTGTGTGTGTATGTGTGAATCTGTGTACATGTGCTGTGTGTATATGTGTGAATCTGTGTACATGTGCTGTGTGTATACGTGTGTCTGTGTAGAGCTGCCTCGGGTTTCTTTGTGGTGGCAGACCCCTCCATGAACAAGTTCCTCTGTGTGGCATTCAAGTTGCTTCTCGTGCCCTTCCCAGCAACGCCACGTCCCCGGCTCTGCCCTCCTTCAGCGGTGCCTCCAGGCTCGTCTCTGGGGACAGTCCTGAGGGCTGAGGGGATGTTCGGGGAACAAAACCGTCAATGCCTGCTTCTCGCCATAGAGACTGCGGCCTGTGCCCTCCTGCAGCGGCTTGGGCACGGGTGCTGGCACTGCAGCCGGAGCTCAGGGGGCGCGGCCTGGCGTCAGCGGCCCTCTGCCTTTGAGCGTCTGAACAGGATGCTGTGAAAGCACAGGATCCGGTGTTGGTCTTAGACCCTCTGCCTGTCTGCTTGGCTCTCGGGGCGGTGAGGGTCCCAGGGTAGAGACCTCAGGGTCAGGGGGGCCGCCGGCCTCGTCGGTGGACAGGGAGGCCGAGGCCGAGTTGGGACAGGACCAGCCCACATGCCGCGGTCACTTCCTGGGGGAGCGCGGCTGCCCAAGGCCTGGAGCCCAGAGCCTGATCTGTGTGGCTGCTGGGGCCGCGCTGAGGGTGCCCAGTATATGGGCACTTACGGTGCTTGGTGGCCGGGCACGGAGGCACCACTGAGTCCCGTACGTCCGGCGCCCGCAGAGCTGGGCGGAGGTGACCAGCGGCTCGCTGCTCCTTAGCTAATGGCTGCAGAACACGGAAAATGTCCTTTTGGGTTTTGGCTGAATAATATTTAAGGATTTTGAAACAGTGACTTAATTGTGTTTTTATGTAATTGATGGCGTTGTAGTAAAATGTATTGAGACACCACATCAGCGTTTTTCTAACTGTTCCTTGGAGAAAAATATGCTCATATGAAAATGGTTTCTTCACTTTCCACTCACGGAATTGAAAAAAAAAAACACATCATTGTGCTTCCACGGAATCACTGTGCCCAGAGAGGCTCCCATTTTAAAGCGTTTTCCCCTCTGGACATGGCCCACATAAGGCAAGGCGGCCTGGCCTCCTGACGTTGGGCTGCCCAGGCGGGGAGAGGGCCGATTGGGTCAGGAAGGCGGTGCAGAATGCTGTCTGGGCAGGTCTGTGGGGGTCCCGTCTCCCCGTAGGTCAGCGGTGACGGGCCGGAGGGGGCCGGAGGAGGCCGGAGCGTCCCAGCAAGTGTCCGCTGGTCGGATCCCTGCCTCTGCACGCTGCGTTGGCTTTGGAAGGTGCCGGAAGGTGCCCGCAGAAGAAGCTCGCTACAGAGGAAGAGCTTCTGTTCCCAGAAGTTGTGCATGAACTTGAGACCCTCGTGATTTTATGTTGGCGTCAGAGATATCAGGGCACTTAAGTAAATTATATTAATTTTCCTCCTCTTTGCACCATTGTGAGGGAGAGGACTCTAATTTAAGTCAACAGCGAGGATTAATTTTTATCCAGAATCTTGCTACTTTGAGATTTCACTCTGAAGAGTCAAATTGTAAACATTAAAAATTCAAACAGCCACTTTCTAATTGCGGAAAACTCACAGGTCTACTAAATGGAAAAGTAATAGCAATGTTTTAAAAGTGCTGTTGGCTGCCTTCCTGGTGGCTTGGATCCTGTGTGCTGCCCTCATGGGCTGGTGGCATGCGGGGCGCACACAGACCCCAGGGCCACGGAGAGCCCGCTGTGAGCCGTGTGCCCCGCGATGCTTTTCCCCTGCGGTCTGGGTGTGCCGTCCTCCTGGCTTCTGGTTCCTAGGCCTTGTCGGTCCCCCAGCGAGGGAGCCCAGTCTGCAATCCATGGAGACGTCACCCAGAGAAGACTGCGGCACGGCTGGGGGCCTGTGTGTGTGTGTGTGTGTGTCTGTCTGTCTGTCTGCCTGTGTAGGGGGCAGAGCCCCAGTGTGTGTGTGTCTGTCTGTCTGTCTGTGTAGGGGGCAGAGCCCCAGTGTGTGTGTGTCTGTCTGTGTAGGGGGCAGAGCCCCAGTGTGTGTGTGTGTCTGTCTGTGTAGGGGGCAGAGCCCCAGTGTGTGTGTGTGTCTGTGTAGAGGGCAGAGCCCCAGTGTGTCTGTCTGTCTGTCTGTGTAGAGGGCAGAGCCCCAGTGTGTCTGTCTGTGTAGAGGGCAGAGCCCCAGTGTGTGTGTGTGTCTGTGTAGAGGGCAGAGCCCCAGTGTGTCTGTCTGTCTGTCTGTGTAGGGGGCAGAGCCCCAGTGTGTGTGTCTGTCTGTCTGTCTGTCTGTCTGTGTAGAGGGCAGAGCCCCAGTGTGTGTGTCTGTCTGTGTAGGGGGCAGAGCCCCAGTGTGTGTGTGTGTCTGTCTGTCTGTGTAGGGGGCAGAGCCTCAGTGTGTGTGTGTGTGTGTGTGTCTGTGTAGAGGGCAGAGCCCCAGTGTGTCTGTCTGTGTAGGGGGCAGAGCCCCAGTGTGTGTGTGTGTCTGTCTGTCTGTGTAGAGGGCAGAGCCCCAGTGTGTCTGTCTGTGTAGGGGGCAGAGCCCCAGTGTGTCTGTCTGTGTAGGGGGCAGAGCCCCAGTGTGTGTGTCTGTCTGTCTGTGTAGAGGGCAGAGCCCCAGTGTGTCTGTCTGTGTAGGGGGCAGAGCCCCAGTGTGTCTGTCTGTGTAGAGGGCAGAGCCCCAGTGTGTCTGTCTGTGTAGGGGGCAGAGCCCCAGTGTGTGTGTCTGTCTGTCTGTGTAGAGGGCAGAGCCCCAGTGTGTGTGTCTGTCTGTGTAGGGGGCAGAGCCCCAGTGTGTGTGTGTGTCTGTCTGTCTGTGTAGAGGGCAGAGCCCCAGTGTGTCTGTCTGTGTAGGGGGCAGAGCCCCAGTGTGTCTGTCTGTGTAGGGGGCAGAGCCCCAGTGTGTGTGTCTGTCTGTCTGTGTAGAGGGCAGAGCCCCAGTGTGTCTGTCTGTGTAGGGGGCAGAGCCCCAGTGTGTCTGTCTGTGTAGGGGGCAGAGCCCCAGTGTGTGTGTCTGTCTGTCTGTGTAGGGGGCAGAGCCCCAGTGTGTCTGTCTGTGTAGGGGGCAGAGCCCCAGTGTGTCTGTCTGTCTGTCTGTCTGTGTAGGGGGCAGAGCCCCAGTGTGTCTGTCTGTGTAGGGGGCAGAGCCCCAGTGTGTCTGTCTGTCTGTCTGTCTGTGTAGAGGGCAGAGCCCCAGTGTGTGTGTCTGTCTGTCTGTCTGTGTAGGGGGCAGAGCCTCAGTGTGTGTGTGTGTCTGTCTGTCTGTGTAGAGGGCAGAGCCCCAGTGTGTGTGTGTGTGTGTCTGTGTAGAGGGCAGAGCCCCAGTGTGTCTGTCTGTCTGTCTGTGTAGGGGGCAGAGCCCCAGTGTGTGTGTGTGTCTGTCTGTCTGTGTAGAGGGCAGAGCCCCAGTGTGTCTGTCTGTCTGTCTGTGTAGAGGGCAGAGCCCCAGTGTGTCTGTCTGTCTGTCTGTGTAGGGGGCAGAGCCCCAGTGTGTGTGTGTGTGTCTGTCTGTCTGTGTAGGGGGCAGAGCCCCAGTGTGTGTGTGTGTCTGTCTGTCTGTCTGTGTAGGGGGCAGAGCCCCAGTGTGTGTGTGTGTGTCTGTCTGTCTGTGTAGAGGGCAGAGCCCCAGTGTGTCTGTCTGTCTGTCTGTGTAGAGGGCAGAGCCCCAGTGTGTGTGTGTGTGTGTCTGTGTAGAGGGCAGAGCCCCAGTGTGTCTGTCTGTCTGTCTGTGTAGGGGGCAGAGCCCCAGTGTGTGTGTGTGTCTGTCTGTCTGTGTAGAGGGCAGAGCCCCAGTGTGTCTGTCTGTCTGTCTGTGTAGAGGGCAGAGCCCCAGTGTGTCTGTCTGTCTGTCTGTGTAGGGGGCAGAGCCCCAGTGTGTGTGTGTGTGTGTCTGTCTGTGTAGAGGGCAGAGCCCCAGTGTGTCTGTCTGTCTGTCTGTGTAGAGGGCAGAGCCCCAGTGTGTCTGTCTGTCTGTCTGTGTAGAGGGCAGAGCCCCAGTGTGTCTGTCTGTCTGTGTAGAGGGCAGAGCCCCAGTGTGTGTGTGTGTCTGTCTGTCTGTCTGTGTAGGGGGCAGAGCCCCAGTGTGTGTGTGTGTGTGTGTCTGTGTAGAGGGCAGAGCCCCAGTGTGTCTGTCTGTCTGTGTAGGGGGCAGAGCCCCAGTGTGTCTGTCTGTCTGTGTAGGGGGCAGAGCCCCAGTGTGTGTGTGTGTGTCTGTCTGTCTGTGTAGGGGCAGAGCCCCAGTGGCCGCCTTCCCCATGCGGGAGCAGCAGCTTTGCAGTGTGTGTGACAGCGTGGACGGTGGCTAGACTGAGCCCCCCGTCCTTGGCAGGATCCGGCCCATGTGGTGACGGGCAGAAGCCGGGCTCTTCCTGTGGTCTCGACGTGGACCTCTCTCAGCCCTCGCTGTGGACCTGCCAGGGTGAAGTCTCCCGGGCATCTGTCAGCAGCTGCCCATCGCTGAGACTGGACGTTAATCTGATGCTCTCGCTCGTAGGCCTCTGACATTCAGTCCTTACAGAGGTGAAAACAGAACCCACAACAGAAATCAGAAAAAAGTGCAGGGAGCAGAACCAGGCGTGGACAGAGCAACACTTTCTGCTTTTACTTACATGCCAAGCTCATGGGTCTTGATGTCTGAAATAAATTCTTTTTTTTTTTTTTTATAATTTAACTTATTTACAGGAGCTCAGCATCGGATCGTAGTAGTTTTTATTTTAATTTGTAAAACACTCAAATCATTGAAGGGCGAAGACTGTCAGATGCCTGCAGCGGAGGCCCGTGACCCCGCCGTCCTCTGTGGGGTCAGGTGCTGGGCGGTCGCGGTCGCGGTGGCCGCGGGGGGCGGGACACTCCCTGCAGCGGAGGCCCGTGACCCCGCCGTCCTCTGTGGGGTCAGGTGCTGGGCGGTCGCGGTCGCGGTGGCCGCGGGGGGCGGGACACTCCCTGCAGCAGAGGCCTGTGACCCGCCATCCTCTGTGGGGTCAGGTGCTGGGCGGTCGCGGTGGCCGCGGGGGGCGGGACACTCCCTGCAGCAGAGGCCTGTGACCCCGCCGTCCTCTGTGGGGTCAGGTGCTGGGCGGTCGCGGTCGCGGTGGCCGCGGGGGGCGGGGCACTCCCTGCAGCAGAGGCCTGTGACCCGCCATCCTCTGTGGGGTCAGGTGCTGGGCGGTCGCGGTGGCCGCGGGGGGCGGGACACTCCCTGCAGCAGAGGCCTGTGACCCCGCCGTCCTCTGTGGGGTCAGGTGCTGGGCGGTCGCGGTCGCGGTGGCCGCGGGGGGCGGGGCACTCCCTGCAGCAGAGGCCTGTGACCCGCCATCCTCTGTGGGGTCAGGTGCTGGGCGGTCGCGGTGGCCGCGGGGGGCGGGACACTCCCTGCAGCAGAGGCCTGTGACCCCGCCGTCCTCTGTGGGGTCAGGTGCTGGGCTGTCGCGGTGGCGGGGGCCACGGGGGGGGGGCGGGACACTCCCTGCAGCGGAGACCTGTGACCCCGCCGTCCTCTGTGGGGTCAGGTGCTGGGCGGTCGCGGTCGCGGTCGCGGTGGCCGCGGGGGGCGGGACACTCCCTGCAGCGGAGACCCGTGACCCCGCCGTCCTCTGTGGGGTCAGGTGCTGGGCGGTCGCGGGGGCGGGGGCCGCGGGGGGCGGGACACTCCCTGCAGTGAGGCCCGTGACCCCGCCGTCCTCTGTGGGGTCAGGTGCTGGGTGGTCGCGGTGGCGGGGGCCGCGGGGGGGACGGGACACTCCCTGCAGCGGAGGCCCGTGACCCCGCCGTCCTCTGTGGGGTCAGGTGCTGGGCAGTCGCGGGGGCGGGGCTGCGAGGGGCGGGACACTCCCTGCAGCGGAGACCCGTGACCCGCCGTCCTCTGTGGGGTCAGGTGCTGGGCAGTCGCGGGGGCGGGGCTGCGAGGGGCGGGACACTCCCTGCAGTGAGGCCCGTGACCCCGCCGTCCTCTGTGGGGTCAGGTGCTGGGTGGTCGCGGTGGCGGGGGCCGCGGGGGGGACGGGACACTCCCTGCAGCGGAGACCCGTGACCCGCCGTCCTCTGTGGGGTCAGGTGCTGGGTGGTCGTGGGGGCGGGACACTCCCTGCAGGCGGAGGAGGACCGGCCTTTGGCTCTGGGCCGGCGGACAGTCTCCCCCTGGGGCTGTCTCAGCACGTGCAGCACGCGGTTTCCGTGGGAGAGGAGCTCTCAGCCCTGGGCTGCCCGAGAACCGCCGCTCACAGACCCGCACGGCCCGCAGCGCCGTGGTGGGGGCGGGAGGCCGCGTCTCAGCTTCCGGCACCTTTCTCCGCATCCTCCTCTCTGCGCGGCTTTCTCTATTCCTCCCATTTCGATGGGAGATAACATCACCTCCCCTGTGCCTGGTGCTGACGGTCCGAGGCTCTCGTGTCCGGGCGGAAGGTGCCTGAGCGGTCAGTGTCCCTCACTCGCTCGCTCACAGTGAGCTCCTTCTCACTTCCTTTTCCCCGCCCTCAACTCTGCCCCGAGCCCCACACGCACCCTGGGCGACAGGTACACATGGTGGGGTGCTGGGGGGTACAGTGCCCACGCAGGGTGCTGGCCTGGCTGCCCATGCTCAGGGCCCGGGTCTGGCATGGGGGGTGGGGGTGGGGGCTCATGCGGCTCCAAACAGAGCCCCAGGCTCCAAACCAGCTTAGGACAGGTGACCGGACCTGCACTCTACTAGGTGGGCAGTTTGAGATGAAAAATTTAGGCATCTTTGGGGCGTTTCCATGGTGAGCCATTTGGTGATCCCCCTGGGCACATCTGCGGGGTGCTGTGAGGTGACAAGGTGGGGCTAGGCCTGGTACCCATGAACGGTGTTCAGCACTGCCTGTCTGCAGGTCACCATCGTCCCCTGTCTCTGTTGGGGTGATTAATGGGGACAGAGGGTGACCGTAGGATACAAGGAGCAGTTGGTGCAGGGAAGGACTATGGGAGAAAATGATAAAATTCCGTATTTTGCTTGTATGTTTTGTGGTCATCCTTCAACACCAACACCGTGCTACGTCCTGTGTATAATGGACAGTGTAGGACAGTGCACTGGCACTTGCTAAGCTGTGACCATGACATCTTGCAGCAGGCCCTCAGCCCTGGGAGGTTGGGGCAGGCGGCTGCCTGGGTGTCTGAATGTCGGCTCACTGTCTCCGCACAGCCCGTGGGGACGTGGACCCTGCCTGCCTCCCGGTGCTCCTCCACTCGGCCAAGTTCAGCACTGCTCCGACTCCGTAATGTTCCGCAGTCAGAGGTGAAAACGTTTGCCAGAGCCCTCGAGCTCTGTGCCTGCAGCTGACCCTTCCGGCTTGGTCCAGAGCACCCCGAGCCAGGCGGGCACTGGCCTCCGGGCCCCGCTTCCCGCAGACGGACGGCCATTAGCGTTGTCTCTGACCGCACCTGCCTGTGTTGTCATGACAGTGACTGTGAAAGCTTTGGTCAGGGGAATGGGCAGCGCTCAGGTCATTCTGAGCAGGTGCCCTCCCCAGAGGGGCAGGTGAAGAGTCCGCAGCGGATGCTGTCCCCGTCTGTGGCAGGGCCCTGAGCACAGAGCCGACCTGTCATGTCACACCAGCCGTCGGTGCACAGAAGACGTGCTTTGCGTGGCCATCGTCCTTCCTTTACGGTTAGCGGTGTTCACCGCGGGAATGTGACAGAGCAGCAATGAGGAAGGGCCCGGGCCACACGCAGACGCAGGGATGGGTCTTAGAGACATCGCAGGAGTGACGGAGCCGGTCCAGGAAGATGGCCCCGGGCCAGCGGGTGATGCGAGAAGCTCGGGGTGAAGCCGGCCTGGGGTTGTCTGGGCCGCAGGCTGCACCCAGGAGCCGTGTCTGGGGGGGCGGGGGTGACGTGTGGTCTGCAGGCTGCACCCAGGAGCCGTGTCTGGGGGGGGGGTGACGTGTGGTCCGCAGGCTGCACCCAGGAGCCGTGTCTGGGGGCGGGGTGACGTGTGGTCCGCAGGCTGCACCCAGAAGCCGTGTCTGGGGGAGGGGGGCAGGGGGGTGACGTGTGGTCCGCAGGCTGCACCCAAGAGCCATGTCTGGGGGGGGCGGGGGTGACGTGTGGTCCGCAGGCTGCACCCAGGAGCCGTGTCTGGGGGGGGGGTGACGTGTGGTCCGCAGGCTGCACCCAGGAGCCGTGTCTGGGGGCGGGGTGACGTGTGGTCCGCAGGCTGCACCCAGGAGCCGTGTCTGGGGGGGGGTGACGTGTGGTCCGCAGGCTGCACCCAGGAGCCGTGTCTGGGGGCGGGGTGACGTGTGGTCCGCAGGCTGCACCCAGGAGCCGTGTCTGGGGGGGCGGGGGTGACGTGTGGTCCGCAGGCTGCACCCAGGAGCCGTGTCTGGGGGGGGGGGGTGACGTGTGGTCCGCAGGCTGCACCCAGGAGCCGTGTCTGGGGGGGGGGTGACGTGTGGTCCGCAGGCTGCACCCAGGAGCCGTGTCTGGGGGGCGGGGTGACGTGTGGTCCGCAGGCTGCACCCAGGAGCCGTGTCTGGGGGGGGTGACGTGTGGTCCGCAGGCTGCACCCAGGAGCCGTGTCTGGGGGGCGGGGTGACGTGTGGTCCGCAGGCTGAGGCTGGCCCGAGCCCGTGGTGTTGGTTGTGCTGTTAACGTGCACACACCACACGGTTTCTGCACCATCAGGTCTTCCATGAGGAAGTGTCCCGGGTGTGGCCCGGCCAGCCCTTCCGGCTCTGGGCTGTGGCTTTGCACCACGCAGACACAACTACGATTCCGCCTGGGGAGGTTGGGTAGGAGTCTCTCGCGTCCGTCAGCCGTCTGCTCGGGAAGGAACTGCGAACCAAAAGGCCTGTCACCCCTGACCCTGGGGCCGCCTGTCAGAGCCCAGGGTCGTCCGCGGTCCCCACTGGCCCTGCTCGTTTTACAGCCTATTTCAGGGACGGCTGTGTTCGGGGGTGAGGAGCAGTGTTCTGTTGTCCCTGTCATCACAGTGGCCGTCTCTCCTCTCCAGAGTTCTTGGGGAAGAAACCCTCTGCTTGGCGGGTGAGCCTGGGGGGGTAGGTGGGCGAGCCATGGCTTCCCCGGGCCGCCTCTCCCTGGCGGGTCATCCGGCTTCCATGGTGACGGCCGTCTGTGCCCAGGGGGCGCTTGGCCTGGGTGGCACGGCCGGGTCGACCTGGGTGCTCACGCTGGCACCAGCCGTTCCCTCCTCAGCGCCGGGTCGTTGACCACGTCACTGGACGGTTTTTGTATTCGTTTATGTATTTCTAAAATTCCTAATAAAGTCTCTAAAAAAAATGTGTTTGGGGACAATGAGTTGTGCAAAATTCTTAAAGAATAAAACATAACTTTCTGTGTTTCTGGATGAGAGCCTCGTGTGTTTACGGCGCTCTTACCTGCAGCAGAGCCAGGCGGTCTCGGCCGCCTGCTGGTGGGGAGGTGGGGGACCCCAGCTCTCCCCCCGAAGTCTTCCTGGTCTCGTTCTCTGGGGGAGAGGAGCGTGGGACTCGTAAGGGATGGCTCTGATGCACGCTTCTACTAAGATCTGCTCACCCGGCAAGCGGGCCTCAGGCCCTCCTGCCAGGCTCATGTGACCAGCGACAGGCCTGCCGAGGTGCCTGTGGGGCTGTGAGGCTGGATGCCAGGCTGGTGGGGTGGCCACGGCCAGGGAGGGCCCCGGGGAGGCACCGGAGGTGCTGCGGGGCCCTGCTCCCGGGACCGGGTGACCGGATCGTTTCCTTCCGACAACGGAGATTTTCGTCTTCTGGAGATGGCGAGTTAAGACGCTTCTACTGAGGGAACGTCCCTGCTAAGTCTCTGAGCCACAGTTGGGTTTATGACATAATTGCTCCCCGTGTTGATACCACCTTGTATCATAATTGTTTTCCATTGTTTTTAATAAAGGGATAAGAATAATAAGAAGACATTTTAGAAAGTAGGGTGTTTTTTTTTCTTTTGGTTCTATTATTTATGATACTAAAAATTGCCCAAAATAAGATATTTTACAAAAAAAAAAAGGTTTTTATTCCAAAAGTGACTAATTTAAACAGTTCATACAATGAACTTGCTAATGATCCTCAGTCTAGAGGCGTGTGGTGCTTTATACTGTTACCGTGTTTTATGAAGAGCACGATATGGAAAGTTCCTATTGTGTTGTACAGTGAGTTTCACACAACCACCCTTTTATCAACAGATGGCAACCGGCACATGAAAAATAATTAAAAAATAAAATGAAAAGAAACTGAGAATGA